>NW_022589723.1:8268187-8540151 GCF_004348235.1 Phoca vitulina
AAGAACCATGCCTCGTTCACCATCACGTATCCCTCAGGGCTTGCCACTACGGGAGGCATTTTACAGTTTTTTAAATATATGTATGAATAAGTGAGTTGAATGAATAAATGTATTCAGTTAATGTCTGCTTAATGATTCACAAATTAAGGTGAAAAAGGTCTTCCAAAGGAGAAGTCGTGCATGGCTTTGTCTTCTCACCTAGAATAGAATGTGCTGGAGAAGAGCCTAAGGAACGCCGCATTCCATAAGAAAAAACAGATGTGCTAGAAAGTGGCGTGGTCAAATACATTTGACAGACACTTGATTTTTCAAACTTGAGCAGGACATTTTGATCCTCTAATACGCTAAGTACAGTTCACCTATCCAAAAGGAAATACTTTGCAGAGCATTTGTTAAATGTACTGGAGTATATTTCTGTTTGGGGTTTGTTTAATGCACACCAACTGCTCTGCAGACTGAGATTGTGTGGATAGCCAACTGGGAAAAATGATGCTCTAGCACGTCAGATCTTGGACTTAGTCACTACTTATAAGAAAGTAATTTTAAAAAACAAAACACTTTAACCCTAACACAGTCCTGTATTTAGGAGCTTCTGACCTTTTCTAAGAACAACTCAGTAGGTCTATGTAGACCACTTGGACACAAAAGACACATTCAGGCTTGGCCTGGGGATGGGTCACACCCCAGAGGGCCAGGGAGGAGACATGGATCTGCTTCAAGGTCACATGGGTTCTCTATCAACCCACTTGCTATGTGGAATATAGTTTTTTTCCCTACCTCCCCAACCACAGTGACATTTTGGTCCTGAAGCCCACACACACTGGCTCTCAACTGCAGCTCCTCTCTGGGGCCTTAGGGTGGGAGCAACTCCTCATGCTTCAGCAGCTGCAGGAAGCACTGAGTGATATCACCTCCCCCTAAGCCAACAAGCCTCCACAAGGTCAAGCCTGAGCAGCCATCTTTAGACAGAAAACACACAGATAATCTACCTCTTTCCGCCCTGCGGAATGAGCTCACAACTCCGGGGAGCCCAGCTCTATGTGTGTGCCAGGTGATGTCAGGATTAGTGTCCTGGCACTTCTGACACTCTGCAGGTGCTTCATTCATGGGCCACCACCCAGCCTGGACCAGATGGCAGCGTGGGAGATGGACGTCCAGCTCTAAACCTTCCCTCACTTCAAGTTATAAGGCCTTTGGGGGACAGACTCGCCTATTTTCTTGGACTGGGTTGTATGGATGTTGGGCCAATCAGAATGGAATAGATCCTGGAATAGGGTGGGGATGCAGAAGAGCTTCTCTAGAGATTTCCCTACAAATAAAAATTCCTGGCAATTGCCTCTCACTTCTATCATCGACTGTTATTCTCCGAGTCATGGAAAATCCTGTGCTGTTGGTCATATATGAGGACACAGTGGAAGAGCTCAAGGAAAGCTCATTGGCTCACTGAAAGGTAAGCAGAGCTCTGTCGAACAGGAGAAAAGCCGCCGCAATGAGTAGGACCACCTGACTCCCTGCTCCCTTCCTGGCTTTTTCCAAAACCAAGAAGCAAAAAGCGTTCAAAATCAGACTGTATTTTAGTTTCATGAAAAATGAGCTTTTTTGCCATCATTGTTGTTCAGTTGCTGATAGAGTTGACCTGATTGTACCCCACTTGCTCATTCCAGATGGGAAATGGGCATGAATAAAACCACCACGTCTCTTTGCACTCCTCAGAAGAAAAGGTTCTAGTCTGGTGCGCATGTTTCCATTCCCTATCATTTCCTCATTTGAATCTTTTTAGGGTTGGGCTTTTTCATTTCTGAGCCAGATGTTTATCTGCCTGATGCGCTGAGGTCTCAGGGACACCCACGTGGGTACCACAGAAAGATGTAAATGAAGGAGTCCCATCAAACGTTGAGTAGCAGCACCTAATGTGATGACGGAAGCTGAGGTGGCTTGTTCAGGAAAGGAAGGAGACAAGGAAGAAAGGAAGGGAGAGAGAGAGAGAAGGTGAAGTAGAAGAAGAAAGGGAAGGAAGGAAGGAAAGGAGAGAGCCTGGGCTCATCAGGAGGCCGTTGGATTTTACTGGTCAGTCCAGAAATAAGAAACCTGGTTCCTCTGCCAATGAAAGAGAATGAAACAAGCTTCTCCGATTACCCCCCTGATTGGTGTCCTGGCCCCACCAGCCTCAAAACTGAGGCCGGACGTTCTGGGAGACAGGGGCCCTTGGAGGATCTGCTGTGGGCGTTCAGATCATTCCTGCCTGTGGGCAGGACCGGCCCACAGGAAGCTGGTTCACTCCAAGGTCATTCTCTTCAGAATTTGATGAGCAATCCTCAGAAAAATGTAGGGGGATCCAAAGATTGAGTCCTGACTCCACAAGCATGTCAGCAGTTTCTCTTCCTCTTGGACTTAGCATGTCCTTCAGGAAACTGCAAAGGAACGCCAACTCCTAGTGCAGGTTCTGACACATGCGTGACCCCGTCCCTTCAGAGGGAGATGCCTGGACCTGAACGGAAGAGCTACCTCTACCTGCTGTCAGCAGTCGGCTCGTGGCAAACTGGGAAGGGCCAGAGTGAGAGTCTGAATGCCTCACGCTCAGCCTACACGGGGCCAGCATTGTCATCATCTGTCAGTCCCCATCACACGCAGCCCTCCATCGGCCCATCCATGACGCAGGCGTCCCTAAGCCAGTTCAGCCCCTGGCCTCGCCTTGCGAAGGCTCCAGGCTTCTTCTCCTGGACTTTTCTCATCCCCAGGCAGAACTAAACCACCCCGTTCCCAGGAATTCATCCAGCGGCTGACTTGAGAGGGCGCTTGAGCAACCACTGCTACGGGGGAGCAAGTAGGGCATGGGCTTCGGGATCAGACGGCCAGGGTTCAAATCGCAGCTCTGCACTCACTTGTTGGTAACCTTAAGAAAGTAACTTAAGCACTCTGAGACTCAGCTTACCCGTGTCTGAAGTAGGGATAGCAATAACAAAACTGTTAGGAGAGTTAAATTGTGCCATCTCCTTGAGAGCAGAATCTGTCCTATCCAAGCGTTCAGCCTGCAGTAAGCACCAAGTACATATTTACTGAATACATGCAAAAGGCTTTGCACAGTGTTTAGCACATGGAGAGCTGCCGTAAGTGGATAACAGGATCTTCCTTATTATTATTTTCTGCCTCTCCTCACTTGGAGGAGCTTATTTTGGCCACTGTATCAGTCAGGGTCCTGACAGGAAACAGATGGTGCATTCCAGTTGAGGAGAGCGTAATGAAGGAACCATTTGGAGGGGTTGGGGCAGGATTAAGGGAACCAGCAGGGAATGGTTCAACATTTCAGAACTAGCAACTACAGAAAGAATGCCATCTCCCCTAAACTTGAAGGGTCAAGGAGGGGAGCTGCTACCAGAACCCTGAGAGACAGCCATAGCTGAGAGGACAGCTACAGAGAAGCAAAATCCTTCAGAGGAGGGGTGGAGCCCAAAGGGAGATGGGAGAATGAAAATCCCACCCTCTGCTCTCCCGCTGATGCCTCCCAATGACCAAACCCAATGCTCCCTGATGAGGTCCACGCAGGTCAGCTTTCACAGAGCAGAGTGGAGAAGGCAGGGCTGGTCCATCAGTGTCAATGGAGAACATCCAGGACACCCATGAGATCTCCAAAGGGTTTATGATCACATCCATCTTTCCTAATCTACATAGGTTCTTCAGCAGCTTTATACTACAAAGGACAAGATCTTTTCCCAAAAACACTGAGGCCAACAGGAGAGTTTGAAATTTCACCTGGTATTTCTTCCTGTTTGGGGGAGTCTAGACATCTGGGGCCCACCTGTTCCGTGGAGTTGACTCCCCAGCTGTATCCTGCCTTTGCTGCCCTTCCTCATACTATAAGTTTCTGCATGCAAAATCTAGCAAGGGGCTCACTGTGCTGTGAAAATAACAAAAGGTGAACCCGGGCATAAATAACCTATAGGTACACTTATTTTTTTAATGTTAGTAATACTTGGGTAATTTTTTAAATAAAACTGAACTCCATGAATATATTGTAATACTTGTAACCTACCCACAGTGGCATATCGTCTTCACACTGCATATTGTATTTGTAACAAGACTTAAACCTATCCCAGGCTGGAAAAATGAAATTAGCTCACTTTTGAAAGGCTGACATATCTGTGGCAGGGAATAAGCCGTGTGCACAATCAGAAGCCAGCTCTGCAGAGACCACATGTCTTAGAGGACCTGTGGCCTTCACTCCCCCCAGTACTGCACAGTTAGGTGGGTGGAGGACATCCCGCTAACTGGCCTCCAGCCCCTCTACCTAACAGCTGCCAGGGGGCCCAAGGCCTTCACTAGACATGGAACACAGTGTTAGTGTCTAAACACCCCGAGATTTGGTTAGTTCTTCATGGACCCTGCTCCAATCTGCTCACCTGACTCTAAGAAAACAACAGTGTTTAAAAATCAATGGTGGCAATGAAGGTAATGATGGCGAGAACCAAGAATGAGGCACGGATTGTGTTCTAGAGACTACACAAGGTGCCTCACATAGGCTATCTGACTCCACCACATGAGCATGTGTTGGAGATTTTATTTTATAGATGTGGGAAACAAAGCCAAGCGATATTAAGTTACTTGCCCAAGATAACAAAGCTCGGGAGTGGAAGAGCTGGGATTGGAATTTAAGTAATCTAACTCCAGATTGTACTTTGAACCATTGAGCAATTCTGCCTCTGATTCTATCCCTTAAATATTCACAGAAGGGAAAAAAAATTGGATGAACGCGCACTTTTCAAGTTGAGTGGCTTTCTTCAGAGAGTGAAATAATGAGTGGGTTTTTCCCTCCACTTCTTCTGTGTTTGCTCTTTTCCTAATTTTATTTAGGAATCAATACATTAATTTCATAATGGTAAATATAAACTTTTTGTCCAAAGGCCATTTTAGAGATCTGGTTCCATCATGAAAGGATGAGTTCCATATAGTCCATTTTCCCCTCAGTTTACTACAATAAACCCTGTGCAGAACAGAGACCAAGAAAAAGCCCACACATATATGGTCAACTGATTTTCAACAAAGATGCCCAGGCAATTCAGTGAGGGAAGGGTAGCCTTTCCAACAAATGGTACTGTATCAACCAGACACCTGTGGGGGGAGAAATGAAGACTGACCCTTAGCTCTCACCACGCACAGATAGTACCTCGGGATGGCTCACAGACTTCTAAGTAAAATCAAAAATTATAAAACTTCTCAGAGATGATAAAGGAGAAAAGCTTTGTGACCTCAGGGTAGACAGTTTCCCTAGATGGACAATAAAAAGAATGGATCATTTTTAAAAAATGTTTTTGGGTCGATGCTACTTCACCACAATTAAAAACTTTTATTCTGTGAAAAACACCATTAAGAAATCATACAGGTGAGGCGCCTGGGTGGCTCAGTCAGTTAAGCGTCTGCCTTGGGCTCAGGTCGTGATCCCAGGGTCCTGGGATCGAGCCCCACGTCAGGCTCCCTGCTCAGCGGGAAGCCTGCTTCTCCCTCTCCACCACTTGTCCTCTCTCGCGTGCTCTTTCTCTTTCTCTCTCTCTCAAATAAATAAATAAAATCTTAAAAAAAAAAAGAGGGGCAAGATTTCCGTTTTTTTGATGGCTGCCATTTGCAACGACGTGTATGGAACTAGAGGATATTATGCTAAGCAAAATAAGTCAATCAGAGAAAGACATGTATCATATTATCTCACAGCTATGAGGAATTCTTAATCTCAGGATTAAGCGTTGCTGGAGTGGTGGGGGGTGGGAGGGATGGGATGGCTGGGTGATAGACATCGGGGAGGGTGTGTGCTATGGTGAGTGCTGTGAATTGTGTAAGACTGCTGAATCACAGACCTGTACCTCTGAAACAAATAATACATTATATGTTTAAAAAGAAAAAGAAGATAGTAGGAAGGGAAAAATGAAGGGGGAGAAATCAGAAGGGGAGAGGAACCATGAGAGACGATGGACTCTGAGAAACAAACTGAGGGTTCTAGAGGGCAGGGGGTGAGGGGATGGGTTAGCCCGGTGATGGGTATTAAAGAGGGCACGTTCTGCATGGAGCACTGGGTGTTATATGCAAACAATGAATCATGGAACACTACATCAAAAACTAATGATGTAATGTATGGTGACTAACAACATAATAAAATAAAATTTAAAATATAATAAAATGGAGCAAAATATTGATATACACAAAATACGGACAAATCTCAAAAGCATTATGCTATGGAAAAGATGACAAACCCCCCTCCAAGAAGAATAGGGACTGTATTGTTCCATCTGTATAAATTCTAGAAGACCCCAAATGAACATGCAGTGACACCAAGTAGAGCAGGGGTTGCCTGGGAATGAGGGTAGAAGGAGGGAGGGATGACAGAGGGGCCTGAGAGAACTTGCAGGACTGTTGGAAATGTTTGTCTTCTTTATTGTGGTGATGGGTTTCATGAGCATATACGTTTGTCAATGATCATCAAATTTCACGCTAAATATATACAGTTTGTTATACATCTGCAAAGTTGCTTTTAAAAACACACACACACATTTTTCTGCTGAGCTCCTGGTCTTAGGACTGAGACAGCAGTACCTTCCTCCATAGCAGCCCCCGGACCTAACACCACCATCCTGGCCCACCACGCTGGGCAGCCCCTTTTATCTTGCTCTTTGCCTTACAACTGACCTTTCATTCGGAGAGCCCTTAGATTTTTCTCCCAAAGGTTTTACTGCAGTATGGTCACACGCATGCATTTACCTTAAAAGAATTCAACCACAGACATGAGGCAGTAAAGCAAAGCAATTACAGTTTTTACAGGTAGAGAAACCGTGTGCACAGTGCAAACGATTCCCTCCACCTTTCAGTTCCAGGAGTCCGAGAGGGGTGAGGCAGCCACACTCTCCTTCCAGATCGCCCGGATGTCTCTCATTTTAGGAGAATCTCATCATTTGAAATTCTAGTGCTTAAAACACAAGTCTCTGTACAACACAGCCTCGAAATGCAAACCAGCTGCTCCAGCTTACACTCAACGGAGGAAACAATGACCTGTCCCAGAAATGGAGAGAATTTTAATTGCGTTGGCATCTCCCCGGTCATAAGGATAATTGCACTAGCCTTGACTTCCATCACAGGTGCTGACTTTTGAGCCTCATGAAGATGAAGCTTTACTGCATCTTTTCCGATCTTCAGAACAACCTCATGAACTGGCTGGGGCAAGTATTATTATCCCCATAGAACAGAGGAGGAAACAGAGCCTGAGTGAGATTGTGACTTGCTAGTTACACAGCTAATGAGGGACGGCCTAGTTCCAAGAACCCACATCTTCAGACAGCAAGCGTAGGATTCCTTGAATCATATCACCCCTCCCCACACTGCCATTGTGCTTATCAGCCAAAGCATTCCTTGTGGCGTGGATTTGCCCCGAGTCTCAAGGAGAATTCTCTCAGCAACTGAAGCTATTTTCACAACGCGAAGAGAAGCTCCTGCTGGTAACTTCTAACTCTTTCTTCATCGTGTCTTCCCTCTTAATCAAAAAAGGAATTATGTTAATCTAAGCATGGTAGCCTCATGACTCCTACCTACCAGTCATAATCAAAATTTACTTTAATAACCAGGCTGTCAGTTATCCAAGCTGTGGGAGGGACACAGATGAGGCCAAATTCTGGTGATAGGATTCCACAAACTCAGGGGAACCATCATCTTAGGCGAGTCCCCCATGCGCTGTGCCCAGAGGTCAAGAGATGGGTCTACACTTACCACGTGCCAGGCACTTCCCGGACATCTGTACACACGCTAGCTTGCAAAGTGTGGCAAAGGTGACAGGGACTCTGGCTGTTGCCCAAATCTCCGCTGACAGGGCCTTGGCACCAAACAAATCAAATTTAGTTCCCAGGTGTGACCCAGACGAGAAGCTAAGAGACTGGTTCTCCCTGGACAAGTTGCATACACCGGAGGGGAGAGAGAATACGCCCTGAGAGTTCTACCTTCAATAGAGACGTGTTTCCTGCCCTAAATGAGTTTCCAGCCTATAAGAAAACACAGGAGGTTAGCATGGCCAATTCACACACATGCCCTCACAGATTGGCTAGCAGTCTCAATTACCCTGGCCTGAGGCCGGAGAGTTTCCCTGAACCCCGATGCTTGGGCTGCAGTGCTTTATGCTGCCACCCTTTCTCACTAAACTCAGCCACAGCATAGAGGGGCGCTCCAAGAATCAGGGGCAATCAGGGTGCCTGAGCTCTCCCAGGTCACCGGACAGAAACACGAGGAGAGGTGATGGTGAAGGGAGATGCAAAACACAATGCTAATTTCCCTTGTCGGCTTCTACACGCATCGCAGTGACAGAGGGGCTCAGCGACCTTGGGGCGCAGGCAGTTTGGGTCCTCGTTTAGAGTCTTGCCCAGTAGGCACCAGGCCTGAGGCTCCGTCTGTGGGTTTGGTTTGGTTGCATTGTTGTCTTTTTAAATTAAGGAATGTTTCTGCCTATACCTCCAATTTCCTCCCCTCTGACTCAGTAGCAAACCAGGACCATAACAAACAGACCACTAATGCTCTGCAGATGAAGGAATGTCAGGAAAGTCAACAAATTTGCTTTCTCCTGTTGCGTTCCTTCCCCTAAGGGAAGAAAGAGGGGAACACTTAGAAGTGAACTCAGAAATTTCCCAGCAACACATATCTCCCCAGCTCCTGCCAAGGATCACTGGCTCTAAAAATGCTCGGCAAGCCCAAGTTCAGCGCAGCTGTCCGCAATTCTGCTCTGTATGGAGCTGCCGCTTCATTTGTCAACTATTCTCCAGCCGCCGAGAAGAGGCACAGAGTAAAACGCAAAGCACTCGCTCCCTGGCCAGGTGGGAGGAGCAGAGAAAAGGAGCACTGTTATTTCTTTCTCGAATGTGCTTTTAAAAAAAAAAAAAAAAGCCTTTCCCTAGGGCATAGACTGCTGGATTTCTCACGGAACCTTAGATGCAGAAACTTTGGGGTGGTTCTCTGAATGGGGGTGGTTGGCACCAGATTTGAACTACTGAAGGCCATGCATCGCTAAGAACTCCAGCCACGGGCAGAAGTAGTTCAAGGTCAACTTCATTTTACCAAGAACACTGCACTCTCCAAAGCCTAAAGCACTACAGTGTGTAGATGGAGAAAGTGGGGCACATAGCACAGTTCAGAGGCTGCCCAGGCTGCTCCTTCTGCTGTCAGTCCTAGAGCAAGACAAGACTCCGTGCCTTTCAGGCAGCCAAGCCAGGCTAACTCTCGAGCATCCTGTCCCAGGATCAGATTGAAAGGGAAAATAGTCCCTACAGGACTTCTGGGTATTTGAGAAGTAAACTAGTCATGATGCATTTCCACGATCCATTTTTATTTCAGTCCTCTGTCATTTGCTAAGGCACACAGTTAAGTCCTGCTCCCTCCTTGGAGACACATCAAAATGGGTTCGGGAGAGAGAAAGAGAGAGACTCTCCCACCAACAGCAGCCTCACCTCCGTGAGGCGTTATTAATCTCCATTCATCCTCATGTGGTAAATCAACTTGGAAATGTGGCGGGGCGGGGGGGCGCCTCATGAATGTGGCCAAATACTTCCATTAGGTTTCATTGTAGTCCAGCTAGGAGTTCCCATCTTCCTCGTGTCGGGGTGGGACTAGACCAATTTGGCGCCTAGAAGGTAGGAGAGCCCACGGGGGTCTCTGCAGCACCTCCTACCAGCCGACAGCAGCAGCTGCAGTTCCTCTCCTGGTGTCCACCTACCACTAGTGACGGGCAACTACCTCTCCCATGGTGGCATTGTTCTCTGTCTCTCGTCTGTCTGCTGTCTCGGGACACTCGTTTAAAATAAGGGGTCGCTGGCAGACATCAAGTGTATACACGTGCGTGTGTGCATGCTCAGTTAAATTTAGATCTCTAACATCTTGAGAAAAAAGAATTTTTTTGGTAACTGTAATCTGCAGTTTATAAGCATAAAGTGGTGCTTGGGTTGTAGAAGGACTATATGTAGAAGTTCATGCCGTTAGTACGTTTATATCTGAGCCCCTGAGCCCCAAATACCTGAAAAAAATGTGGCCTCCCTTGGCAAATTCCCCATAGCATGGCCTAAGTACTTGGAGTTTGTCTCATAAACAGATTCCTTCATCTGATGAAATTATTTCTATGTGAGTATGGTGCAAACCGGATAGCTCAGCCGGTAGAGCGTCAGACTTTTTTAAATGTGACTATGGTCACATTGGTGGAAACAAACAAACAAAAAAGAACCACTTACAAATTCTCTTTGTGAGAGAGTCTACTGCTTTTGAATGAATGTCATTTTTTTCTGGGTTACAAAACAGTTTTTTTGGCAAAATAGCCGCCGTTCCAAATTCTTTTAGATGGGTTTAGTATTCACCTCTATGTGTTTTCCAATGCCTAAATGAAAAGACATTTTGGTTCATGAGCCAGTGAACATAACAGCTTGAATGCTAAGTCAGGAAGGGGAAAAAAATGTTATTATTAGAGAGGTAGAGTATCTGAATTTTTAATGTCTTTAATTAATGCTAACACATGTTTGGAAGTGAGAAATGGGCTTGCAGTCTGATTCCAGAGCCCACGCACATAACCACTCCCCCTAGCACATTCTTGCCCACATCAAGTTGCTCTCCAAAAGTTAGCATCGTCCCTGTTTACTCTTTCTCATCAAAGGAGACTTATCATTTCGAACCTTTATCAACAGTAATAAATAATGATTGTGCTCCCCCATTTGCAGAACCTGCGCTAGACCCTGGGATGCGGAAGGGGAAAGACAGTCATGAGGGCCTTATAGTCTATAGAACAGCTGTCCAAATAGGCAACGTGCAACACAAGGCCGCCTCAGCCCAGGGCACAGGCGCGGTTCAGGCAGAGATCCTCCAAAGAGGACTGAGGCCCCTGGAGGGCTTTCCAGAAGAAGCCTGTGTCTTTCAGAAAGAGGCATCACCAATGACAGCACAGCAGAGGATACTCGTGGGTGGGGCTGGTGGTTGATGATGTGAATAAAGGCAGGTTGGGATGCACACAACAGATGGGGGAAACCAAGCAGAGCCTGACGCAGGATGAGAGAGTTTACAAAGGACAGACCCAGGAGGTGAAGGCAAAAAGGCAAGTGAAAGCACAGACCACAGAAATTTTGAAGGCCAGGCTTGTGTGCCCCAAGTATAAATCAGATGCCACTTGACTAAATTTCCATCAACCCTCCATCAGCATTAATTCAGGAAGTCTTGGTGGACTGTTTCATGTCTTCGGTTTTCTGCTTGTTTTCAGTGTTTTTTACTGCCCATGAGCTTTACCTTTAGGTTGCTACACTTTGAGCTTGATATGGTTGGCAAAAAAAAAAAGGAAAAACAGAAGAGATTACAGGTTGTATAGTTGCTACTAAAGATTAGAATAGGAATTCCAAAACCTTACTCACACGATACAGCAACACCGTAACTCCCAGAAACAGGCAAACAAAGGGACAGTAATTGAATACTTTTCTTGACCACCTGGGGCACCGATCCAACTCTGGCTCTATTTTTGGTCAGTGTTTTTCCTGAAAATCTGCTTTCTAATTGGTTCCCTTTATTCTGATCCTGAGAGAAATATCCAGTGGATTAGGCACCTGCATTTTTGGCGTGAAAACAGCTTATGTATATTTCCAAAGAAGTTGATAATTCACAAGATGCTTAGGTGTATCCCAGTTGATCCACAAAACAGTCTCACAGGATAGGTAGGGACAAGCGTGATTATCATCCCCATCTTACAGGTGAGGTAGTTGAGCTTCAGACAGACCATGTGACTTGCCCAAGGTCACCTAGCTAGGGTCAGGCTTGCGTCTCAACCCCCTGGATCTCGGGAACTGGCAAATGTCTCGATCAAAATCCCACAGTTTTCTCTACGTAGCCTCTTGCTTATTATCTTGCCATTATTCTTTAAACCTCAAGAGCTTTGTAGTCTTCCCCAGACCACTTTTTAAGACCATACCTACGCCAAAGAAGGAAATTTTATGTCCTATTCCCTGCGACTACCAATGGTCAGAGCTACTGTTTACTACTCTGAACATTGTGTTTTTAATCTTCCACGACACCCTTAGAATGTAGGAACTGGTATCCAGATTTGACAGGTGTGAAGTCAGCTTTAACAAATGTTCAGTGACCAAGCTCAAATGAGCTAGTAATTGGCAGGGTGGGAATTCCAAAGACCTCGATTACACAAGCAGAAAACTGCCCCCCAGGGGAGGTGGGCGATTGTGAGGGAAGGATTGTTAAGGGGTGATTTCTGGCTCCCCTGCCTCAGAATCACAGAGGATTCCTATTAAAACTTCAGATTCCTGATCCAGAACGTCTGAGAGCTGATGCACAGACCAGGGAATCTACATCTTCACAATCTTTCTGGAAAATCTTTGCCAACGCTAAAAGCTGGGACACACTAGCAGGAGGCATGGTCACGGAACGGCGTAGTATATGACCCGAAGAACCTGGGAGGATGGACTATTTGAAGGAGGTGGGTTGGGAGGGACTCTGAAAGAGGTGGGAAGGAGATAAGGAGCCTTGAGGTTTTCATGTACCAGGAAAAAAGCCTAGCTTTGGTATAGGAAAAAGATCACTAAATTGAGAGGCAACTGAGCTTTCAATCAACAAGCTCAGCACCTTTAGCTCATTTCTTGTCAAGGAAGGAGCCCCGACGGGGAAGGTGGATCTGCCTCTATCTCACTCTGTGACCCTGGGCCACTCACTTGACTTCTCACTTTGGGATCAGTAAAATCAAGTGGGGGGACCACATGATGGCTAACACATCATCTGAGGCCAAATTAGTTTCTCTGGAGTTCCGTCCTCTCCCTGTTTCAAGTCTCTATCAGTGGTTTTAGCATCCCCTTCTCCTCCAGCAGGATTTGACAGAAATGTTTTTCTGAAAGGCTCAAAAGCCACAGAAGTCCTATGAAGAGAACGAGCCAAAGGCCAGAGCTTAGTCGAAGAACCTGGGCTCCAGCAGAATGGGCGCCACCTTGGATGGCCAGATGTGGCCACACAGTTGTCACCACTGAGGGAACCCTGTGTCCGGCAGCCACTCCTGGGGAGAGTATTTCCAAAGTCCAGATTTCAGCAATACCCTGACTTGGATAAAGACCTGAACACCCATTATGATGGAGAGGATGATGTGCATCACACCGTCACTTTGTCTCTGTTTGGCCAGCTGCGGAATGCTGGAGAAGCTTTGCTTCAGCCATGGAGGCAAGCAGAGGCCAGGCCTGTGGTCCTGCCACCCTGCTTTAGAAATGGGAGAGGCCTGATCTAATCAAGCAGAACCGGCATTAAGTGGAAATGCATTCCAAACCAAAACAATGATAAATAATTTTTTTCATGGAGGGGCCTGGAACCATACATCCTCCTTAAAATGGAAAGGGAAATTTCCTTCCTAGTCCCTTTGAAATTACTTTGTTCAACACATATGAAAGACACCAGCAGGGTTTCCAAGGAGGTTTTATGATTCAGTATCCAGAGCGCCCAGTACTGACAGGAGAGCAGACTACTAGAATTTGAAGAACTACTTTACTCACTTGGGGGGAAACAAAGAAAGAAAGAAAGTCAATTCCTCCCATATTAGTTCCCCAGGGCCGCCATAACAAAGGACCACACACTGGGTGGCTTAAATAACAGAAATTGATTTTTTTTTTCACAGTCTGGAAGCTAGGAGTCTGAGATCAAGGTGTCAGCAGGTTGGTTCCTTCTGAGGGAGGGGCTGTGAGGGAAGATCTGTTCCAGGCCCCTCTCCTTGATTTCCAGATGGTTGCCTTCCCCCTTGACTTCATGCCATGTCCCCTCTATATGTGTCTCTGTGTCCAAATTCCCCACCCTATATCCCTTTCCGTCAGGACACCAGTCATATTGGATTAGGGTCCATCCCAGTGACCTCATTTTAACTTGATTACCTGTAAAGACCCAATCTCCAAATAAGGTCACATGCGAGGTACTGGGGACTAGGACTCCGACATATCTTTTTTGGAGGCAGATACAACTAAACCCATAACACCTCTCTCTCTTCACCAAAGATAGCTCCATGGTTCCAAAGGAAGGAGAACAGCAGGGTTAATGTCTTTTCATGGACATGGCACCCAGGGCTTGGGGTGCTAGGGGAAGAGAATAAATCAGAGAGGGTAGGACAGGCTCCGGAAAAAAAATCCAGTCAGGGAAGAAGGTCCTGTATAACCTACTGAAGGAATGGAAAGTGTTGGGTTCTCAACAGAGTGTGATTTAATTTAGCAAATTGCCAGAGCAATGGGCTTCATCAGTGGGTGTCTAAAATGCTGGAAGGGTCCAGACCCATCTACCACCTGGCTGCAGAGGGCAGAAAGGACCTAGGGGTCAGTGCAAGCCTACATGCAGCTCAGGCCTCCTCCTGACCCCTGTGAGGCCCCACAGCCACCTTCCTGCAGAGGAGAAAAGGTAGGAGTAGAAATCTGAAAGATTGAGAATTTATTCAAAAGAAATGTTTCCCCAAAGGTGACTGTTTTGTTTTTTTTTTAAGATTTTGTTTACTTATTTGAGAAAAAGAGAAAGAAAGTGCGCATGAGTGGGAGGAGTAGCAGAGGGAGAGGGAGAAGCAGACCCCCCACTGAGTAGGGAGCCCGTTGTGGGACTCGATCCCCAGACCCTGGGATCACAACCTGAGCCAAAGGCAGACGCTTAACCAACTGAGCCACTCAGGTGTTCCAAAAGTGATTGTTTTAAACCAAAAGATACTTTTAAACCAAAAGAGTCTTGGATGCTTTAATCGGGAAGTTGAAATACTAGGAAAGTTTTTCTTTTCTTCCCAGCTGGGTGAAGGTGCTGAAGCAAGATTAGATCCACTACCAAAAAATTATGAACTGCATTTTCTTTGCACATCCAATTAATAACATAAAATTGCCAACTCCCATTGTTCCTACAGAGGGAAAAGCAGTTACAGACTAAGTGAGGAAACTTTTGAGAAACAGTTGAAAATCTAGCCCCAGCAGAGGTGAGGATGAAATCAAGAATGAGATGAGCACCCACGACAGGTGTGAGTGTTTAGGACCTGGGAACACCTGTGCAGATGTTAGACATTGTTTCAGTGCACATAAGACCACACCTTCACTATGACCAAAACCTACCCTACGTACTGTCCCAACATCTGTGACAATACCAGCCAATTTCCCCCACCCTAGCTCTCCCTGTGAAATCCCAGGTCCACTGTGGTTTTCCTCCTGAACCTCTCCTCCCGCCTCCCAACCTGACTCTTGACTTTCATCATTCCCTATTCATCTGCATTCACACTTTGAAGAATACAATCCTAGTTCACGTAAAACATCCACATATTAAAAGCTTTCTCCAAATGATTCCTTTGGATCAGTCCATTGCTCTGGAAGGGAGCTGTCTTTTAGCACGAGAGCTAAGCAGGCAATGGCTTTTGGGGAAATGATAATGCCAGGATCTGATGATGGAGCTCGTGCCAAATTTCAGCAGAGAGACCCAGGGGCCTGAAGTGACTGTGTACTTGCCTTGGCACTGGTGTCCGCAAGCCACAGAACACCATTTATGGAAAAGCAAGTGGAAGCCAGTGGGCGAGTGGGCCAAGAGAACAAGGAGGCAGTTGTGGGTATCTGCGCTCAGCTCTGAGACAACGCCCAAGGGTGCTCACCTCCGTGTGCGCTCACCTCCATGGGCTCTCACCTCCAAGGCAATGGAGCACAAATGAGCACCAGCTCTCTACCTCTTTCATGCCTCCTGGGAGGAGACAATATCAGGCTTAAAATAACCCTTAACTAGTTCTGTGTCTGTGGTACTACTTAGAGCTTGCACGTGTGGGCCTTCCCCCTTTCACCTCCCATGAGTGGGAGGCGTTGTATAGCCCCTGCCTGTCACTCCTGCCGCCTCCAGAGCACACAACCCTTCTCCCCTCAGACACGGTCCTGCTGCTGGGCTCCTTGTGGCAATGACTGTGAGGGTCTGCAGCTGTGGCATCTTCGCTCCCTGCCAAAGCCCGCCGGTCTCTCTGGTCAACTATGCCAGGGCCTGAGGGGCAGGGGGACGCTTCTGTGGAGTCAGCATCTATCTGGCTCTGAGTGTGAATGCCTAACGCCCACCACCTCCCAAAGGCCTGAACTTGGGGAAGGAAGGGGGGGCGGGGAACAGGAGCAGCCAAGAGCCAGAGGACTAGAGGAGAGGAAACCAAGAAGGGGCCCAGTGACAGTCTGTAGCCCTCCCTCTTGTGCCCGCAGAGAGCCTAACCTCCAGTGTTGGATCTCAGTGTAGATGCGGTGGTATTCATCCATCTCCTCCCCAGCCCTGAAGAACAGCTCAAAGGTGGAGAGGCGGCTTGTTTCTCTCTGGATCTCAGAGGCCTAGCATTATGTGGTCAGTAGGTGTTCCTCACTGGCCTAGGCGGCTGATGTGTCACATAGCCTTCTATATGACAAATGCACTCTGGGGACCAACCAGCCAGCTCAGATGTCTCTGCTGCTATGGGAGTCCTCCCCACCCCATCTTATACTTCACCTTCATTAGTGGGCTCAGCGATTGAGGCCACACAGGCTGAAGGACCCCAGTGTTCTCGTTCACAACAGAAGGATGGCGTCGAACCAGATCATCATTCCAGGCCTTCCAACACTGAAGTCCTAAGATTGTAATGCTGCAGAAAGAGATTTGTCATCATCAGTCAGCTTTCTTCAGGGTTTCTACCGAGAAGCCAATGTGTTTTATGTTCCAGGGCCTCAAACACCCAGACCTGAGCAGCAGCAGAGGAAGCTTCCTCTCTCTCTCTCTCTCTCTCTCTCTGCCTCTCTCCCTGGGGTCCACCTTTCCTTCAGGGCCCAGCAGAGGGACTGAGTTCTTCCAGAAACTCTCACGGCTCTTTCCACCTCTGCTTCTCCTTTGTCACTCAGCAGCAAGCACCTCAGCTTATTGCTAATGACCTTTAGCACCCTGCTACTCAAGGTAGCTGGTAGACCAGCAGCCTCGGTAAAACCAGGGAGTTGGTCAGAATAGAAATCCAGGCTGTACCTCAGAACCACTGACTCAGAAGCTGGAGTTCAATAGGACCCCCAGGTGATTGTTCTGTGTGGGAAAGTTTGAGAAACCCTGATTTATCAGACTGATTGTCAAAGTGGGTGTAAATGGAATCACCTGGGGAGCCTTAAAAAAAAATGACCCCAAGGTCCCACTTCTCAAAATTCTGATTTAATTGATGTGGGTGTGAGGTGGGCACTGAGGGTCTCAAAAGCTCCCCCAGATGACTCTGGTGGGAAGCACAGCTTGAGAACCACTGCTTTAGCTTCTCCCTACTTCCTTCATTCAATATCCAGCTATTGAACAAAACAGTAATCCCTCCTTGTGATTAATATATAAACTGATTTTAATCAATGTTCGGGGCTCCTAATTCTAAGGAGCCCCAAGTTTCTATCTTACATCTCCCATGGCCATGGAGGGCTAGGGAAGGGGGCTCAGACACAGGCTCAGCCCGGGAATTGACAGCTTTTCAACCACAACCTGCAATCCTCTCAGAAGGCAGAGTGAGGACTTCTCCTTTCATATCTGGACAGAAGGAGAATCCAGGGATAAATCAGGCAGATGACTAGCTTCAAGGGCTCATTGTTGTTCCTGGTTAAGAATCTATAACTCCTTGCAGGAGCATCCAAGCTCTCTCCATCCCTTTGGATCTAGGCCCAGTAGGTGATGCACTTTGGATGAACACCCTTACCACCAGCAAACTCTAATCACATGAGCAGAGTCCAACCTGCGCCCCCTCCAAGAATGACAACACCAACTGGCAGGAGGCAGAGATAGCCAGCCACCATCGATGAAGGAATATGCCTGGGGAAGCTGGCCAAACAGACTCTGCTTACATCACAGAAAAGTGCAAGGAGGAGGAAAGTAAGACGCAGCTCAAGGATTTCTGAATGCGAGTCCATTACTGGGCCATAGGATTCTTCTACTTTCTCAAGGGATGGGCTGCCTGACTAGGGCCTTCCCAGATTTTTAGACCTTAGTAGGCTTAATCCTTTATATGGAAAACTGGCTTACATTGCAATCTGGGTAGTTTATTTATAAAGAGAATTTGATGGCCCCAAAATGGGTATCCAAAGGAAATGGTAGAAATAAGAGATCTGTCCCCAGTAATCTTTTAAAAGTAGAGACCCTAAGGGGTACCTGGGTGGCTCAGTTGGTTGAGCATCCAACTCTTGGTTTCAGCTCAGGTCATGATCTCAGGGTCATGGGATTGAGCCCTGAACAATCAGGCTCTGTGCTCAGGAGTCTGCTTGAAGATTGTCTCCATCTGTCCCTCCCTCTCGCTCTCTCTCACTCACTCTCTGTCTCTCTCTCTCTCTCTCTCTCAAATAAATAAATAAATCTTAAAAAAAAAAAAAAGTAGAGACACTCATCTGCCAAGTACACTTGGGTGAAAGAAGAGAGGAAATGCCTCAGAGCAGCTGTGTAATCTGAGGATTTGGGCCTCAGTTTCCCCGTATGTAAAATAGAAGGACTCAATTTAGATGATCTCTGACTTCCTATGTAAACATTTTATGTCCTCCTAACGGCTGAAGCTTTCATTCTGAAGCCTTGCCCTAACTGCTATAATCTCAAAATGTGATGACACGGCTCCTGATGGTTGGAGCTTGATGCATATTCCCATCAACCGGGAATGTGTAGAAAATTCCAGATAGGATGTAAGAGGAGGTAATGCAGGCAGGGTGAGTTACTATCTGCCCTGACCAGAGGCTTTTGAAGTTCTTAATTTATTCTATTTTATTAAGCAGCAAGGATGAGTGCACTCCTTGAGCCCACTCCAATCAGGCTGTCACCTCTACATCTCCACCAAAAATGCCCTTTCAAAGGTCACCAATAACTTCCCATTGTGGAGTGACTGACACAGCTTCTCTTCTGTCTACACCTCCCAGTGGTTATTCCTTGAAGTTGACCACTCCATCCTCCTTGAAATCTATTCTTCTGGCTCCCAGGACAACCTCCAACACTCGTGCCTCGTGTTTCTCCTGCCTCTTTGGCTGCTCCTACTTGGTCTCCTTCACTGGTTTCTCCCTGTCTCCCCAACCACTTGATGTTACAGTGCCCCTGCTGATATCTTCTTTTTTCTTTCTATATCCACTCCCACTGGTGATCTCACCAGTCTTGTGATTTTAATACCACTATGATTCCCAAGATTTCATCTCCAGGCCTGACCTCTCCCTGCTGTAGCAGGGAGAACGCCAAGTAAATTTGAATGGCCAGAAATGCTCTAGAAGAAGGGATTTGTTTTCCTAGTATAATAGGGGTAGAAGCCATCTTGAGGCTAGTTTTTTTTTTTTTAAGGCTTTCTTTTCAGAGAAAGGTGGATACTTGCTGCTCATTAAATAGGCAACATGTTTTTCAAAAGTCTTAGAAACTTACGAGGAACAAGACAATGCTCTAGAGAAAGCTGGTTTTGTCTTGGGCACAGTCATTCATTCATTCACTTCGGGCATAAGAAAAACATGCCCATGAACCGGAGGGAACCATCCTTTTGGGAAGAGGCCAGGAGACCTTGTCCTTGGGGTACCTCTGACTCAGTATTACAAGGAGGAAAGAATAGGATACCTACCAACCAGTATTCCACGTTTGCCAAATGCGTGAATGAACGAAACAAAGAGGGCATAGTTCCGGGCTGGCAAATGAATCCAAAAGCCCATTAAAAGGCAGATATTCAGCAATTATACTTTGAGCACCAACCAAATGGAAGCATCATGGTAGATTTGCATGGGATGCAAAGCTAAGGTCACATCCTTCCCCGGGCTGTGTCACAGAGGCCCTAAAATCCTTGCCCAAGAGCCTAAATTTCTAGGAACAATGGGCCAAGCTATCACACCCTGAGAAGCAGGAGCCAGCCCTCATTCTGTGTTACTTTCCCATCCTTGGAGCTCCTTCCCCAGCAGTGACCCTCTGACCTCACAGGCCTCTTTGTCCCTACTTGTCTGAATGTATACGATTTTTTTTCTCTTTATTTGTAGCCTTTGAAAAACAAGTACACGAATGAGCACAGAGCAAAGAGTCTGGGGGCTCTTTCTCAGAAGCCCCCTTTGAGAAAGCATTTCTAGTTCTTCCCTGCTTTCACAAGACTGGAGAAAGATAGGCAACGAGCCATGATGAGGGGCTACATTCGCAACAAGGTCAACCTTAGATTTGATGACACTCCAATAAATCAAATAAAGCAATCAGCTTTGGGTGGGCTTCTGAAACATGGAATTCCACCAGGATTTTAGTCAATGGGCCTCCCAATGCCCTCTTGCCTGCCAAGCCACACCAGACATGAAGGTGAAGAAGACCTGGGGCAGTGAGACACACGTTCCCTCCGGTCAGTGCCTGAGCAGTGTCTGCTCACCCAGACCATCTTATAGTCAGCAGGAACTCACAGAGGGGTCTGCTCCCCCTTCTCCAGGCAGGCAGCTCATGGGAGCCCCCCGCCTCTCACCTGGCGGCTAAGCCAGGCCTTCCTCACCTCCTGCTTCCCATGTGAAGATCCCCTCAGAACAAAAGATTATAATGGCCCTTTCAGAATGGTCCTGGCAAAGCTGGTCTGTATTTTTATTTTTTTTATAATCTCTATATTTTATTGCCCTTTTAAAATCACAAAACTGAGCAAAGAAAAGTCAGGACTTGTTTTGTTTATCTGCTCTGTTTAACGACTGGCCTGCTGCACTTCCAGATCCCCCCCCCACACTCCTATTTGGAAGTGGACGCTAGACATTTTTCCCACTTGTGACCAAAACTGCAGGAACCTCAACGTGTTTTCAATTACCCTGTTGAATGTCGCATGGTTACCTCCCTTTTTGCATGGGAGGAAACATAAGTAATGCTTTCCAATTCTAGGGTGGCTCTTAGTCCCTCTGAAAGCAGCTGACATACATTCCAGCATAGGGTGGGTCCCCCCAAAGGGTGATTGAGGATAGAGTGTGGGACCAGAGACAAGGGAGCAAACTAAACAGGCACCCACAGGGTTAGGATCCCTCCTTACAGGTGGGGATCAGGGGTGTCTAATATACCATGATGAGGGCATTCTAACACTGGGTTCTCAGTGGCTGAAGAACAGGATAAGCCAGAGGGGCAAAGACTTTGAGCCATACCAAATGGCAGGGCTGAACAGGTGGTTATTCAAACCTTTAGTACGTATAAACCCACCTGGAGGATTATTAAAACACAGATCCCTGGGCTCAACCCCTGCACTGCCTGCCTGGAAGAGGGAGTTCGTAGTTGACCACAGTCGAGAGTACAAAAGGGTCCGAAGCCAAGAAGAAGCTCATAGAGCAGGCAGAGCATCCAGATTAAGTGATTTAAGATCCTCATTATCTTTCCTGTTGGGCTCCTACTTCTGGCAGGCCTGACCCTGCATGAAAATAGACCTCAGCACCCTGCTTGGTCTCATCACATCAGTTCTCACCTACTTGCACATTTTGGGACCCACATTTGGCTTCTTGCCCCATTCTGACTCTTCTTGGCTTCTAACAGTCCATCTTCCCTGTTAAAATCTTGCCATCCTCTTGAATCTGACATTAGATACCACTCCGGTTTTGACTTTTCCTGCCCTCTCTCCCCACTATCAATACAGTGATGATTTGCAAACTCCCTCCAGCCACCCTGCCTTTTGCCAACCTGGATAGGTAAACATGGTCCCTGGTCCAGGTCAGCCCCAGGTCCTCGCATTCTTGGACCTTGGCATAGGCTCTATGTGCATGAGCTCTGTGGGATTTTTCCAGTTCCAGGGGAGAATTCACATACTCATGAAGGAAAGAGCAAGTGGTGTGTGTATAGAAGGAGAAAGGAGAGTTGGCAGATAAGGAGTAGTAGCCAGAGAGAAGGGTCCGCATTTTAAGGTCAGTGATAACATCCTCCCTTTCAGTCAGAATATTTCCTAAGCCCAACTACTCTGTTGGGAAGGGAGAGACTGATTGTTCCTGGAGTCAAATAAAGGCATTGACATCAATCACTAGCCAGGCCTAGTCTCCTCCATCTTGATGGAGCCACATGGGAAGGCAGAATCTGAAGCACAACCGAAATATAAAAGAAAGTCTGACAAGTTGACCATTAGTGGAAGAACTTCATTTCCCTGGCCTGGACCAGGGATGGGCTATGGGAGTCTCGCTCTTGCTGAGCTTCACCTGCAGCTCCAAAGCCTTTGGCATTTAGAACCAGGAGGAACTCTGATGTCTAATCTCCACTAGACTCCACACAATCCCCAACTGGCTTTGCGATCGAAGAACAAATCACGTCCCATGCAAAAACCCGTCTACTAAACACTCCACTGTGGTGTCACTGATAGAAAACAAATCTGATGCTCTAGGGAATTATGCAATTTATTTTCTCTCATTCTCAATCTCCCTCTGTCTCTCTCTCTCCCTTTCTCTCTCTCCCTCACACACACACACAACTTTAAACTGCCTAAGAGCAAGAACTATTCCTTACTCAACATACTGTATGTTCCACAACGTCTGGAGAATACTTTGTACACAGTAAGCCTTCCAAAAGTGTGCTAATGAGCAGGATTCACTATATTAAAATAAGGAGTAATATTGATAATCTGACATATGGGAGAATCCATGAAGGATGCCAAGTACAAATATCTCCAGGGTCCCTCTCATGAGAATGTCCACCTGCCCTCACAGGCTCAAATTAATCAAGCAAAGGAACCAAAAGAGAGTTTTCAAGCCTTGTATCTCCTTAGTCATACCTTTTCCTAAGTTTACATGGTGGTGAGCATCTATGGCCAATCAGTAGTCACTGGTCATAGTCTAACCCTTGGAGATTTGGGGATTTGTAGCCTAGACTTATAGCTTGATTGGAGAGGGTGGTGGTAGTTAGGCAAGTAAGAATAGGCAAGAATTATCTGTTTTACTCATTCAATCAAACTGTAGAAAAGCCATTCTTTGTTTCACCAAGAACCCCTTGTTGGTAAATATTTACAGAAAGTCTTGGTTTGTGGTCCCTGCTATTTTCTTCGCTTTTCAGGAGTCAACCATAGCAGGTTCCCCCCTCATTGGATATCAGCAAAGACTTTGGGAGAAGACTCATAGGTCTATGACTCTGCCTCCTTTATGTAAGGATGAGCAATCCCTGGAGACATTTTTCATCAGGGCTTGCCCATGATTTGGGCCAAACCCACTGCATTCCAGATTCCTAAGGCTTAGCTGAAAACCTTATGGGAATAGAAAGCCCTCTAAGCGGGAAAGAAGCAACATCCTCACCCTAAAATGTTATTGTCTTTCCTGGTAAATTATTCTCTGATAACTTGTCTTTTGTGAATAGAGAAGTAGATTACTTCTCCCAGAAAAACATTTATTCAAAGTGTGATGGGGTTAAAAAAAAAAAAAAAAAGTTGAAGAGTAAAGCCAGTCTTCTGATTCCCTAATTTTTTGTGTCCCATAAACAATTTGAGGAAACCAAATATCACATTTTCCCAGGGAGAAAAGTGCCTGCCATTTTGGCAAATCAGGTGTGATATGATCTCACAGAGAGGAGAAAGTTGCCTTGTCTTGGGTTAAAGGCCACAAGGCCAAACATAAAAGAAACAAAGCTTCTGCATTGTTGAGCTGAATGGCCACCCAAAAATCCCAAAGAATGAACTTTTAACTTTCTCAATGGAAAGACAACCACAAGAAGTTTGGCAGTTCATAGAGAAAGTTCCTTCGTGAATGTGTGACCTTTACAGCATTTCATCTTTATACAGAATTAACCCAGGAACTAAAAGATGTGTCTTTTCCTGTTCTGTTTTAATGGCAGACTCAGAACACAGGGTACAGTTTTGCTTCTGTCTTTAGAGCTGTCCTTGTCTTGCCCTCCAAGGCCTGCAGCCAGCTGAGCATTTTTGGCCAGACAGAAAGATTCTCCAATCCCAAGAATGCCCAGGAACCAACAGGCCTAGGTGGTTCCTAAGCTTATTTCCTGTGTTCAGATTCTGGAGTAGAATCCCAGTTTGGCCTTGCTACAGAGACTGGAAGGTAGGAAAGGTAAGAAATTCTCTAAAATGTTTCCAAGTTTTCTGTTTGCTGGATAGACAACAAACCAATAACTTTGGAGGAGCTAGACTGCTGGCAGCTATTTTCCAAGAATTTCCAAAGAACTATGCATGGCCTAAGGGAAGGAGGTAGCAGGGATAGAGCAAGAAAGGAGGCAAAGTGAAAAAAAAAAAAAAAAAAAGATTTATTGGTGCCCTGTGGCAACTTAAGGTCGGAGTAGACAGCACAACTGAAATGTATCTTGCTACTGCACTAGGGCAATGAGCCGAGGGTGGTGCCAATGAGAGCTGCAAAGGGTGGCCATTTCACTGGAGAAGCTGACTCTAGGCAAAGGCTATTGGTACTGAGAAACTGCTCCAGCAGCTTGCCAGGCTATATGCTGTTTGTTTTCAACAGGACTCTGTGTGTGTGTGTGTGTGTGAGAGAGAGAGAGAGAGAGAGAGAGAGAGTCAATGAGCAAGACAGAGAGAGAAATGGAAATAGGATGGAATAGGATACTATTAGAGGAGAAGGATACTATAGGTTACTATTAGAGGAGAAGTTAAAGATTGAGGAAGTCCTCTGTTCTCTCTAATTAGAAGAGGAAGAGTCACTATAATACATCAGGAAAATGAGAAGTCAAACTTTTTTTAAAGATTTTATTTATTTATTTGACAGAGAGAGAGTGAGAGAGCACAAGTAGGGGGAGCTGCAGAGGGAGAGGGAGAAGCAGGCTTCCCGCTGAGCAGGGAGCCTGATGTGGGGCTGGATCCCAGGACCCTGAGATCATGACCTGAACCGAAGGCAGGCACTTAACCGACTGAGCCACCCAGGTGCCTCAAGCAGTCAAACTTTGAAGAAGGCAAGAGGGAATCAAAACCAGAGACAGGACGATGATGAATGAAAGAAACTGGCATAAAAGTGAAGTTCTTTCTTAGAGATATACAACTGACCCGAGCCTCATTCCCGCTAAAGCTAATGTTCCTCCCTTACTTGAAGACAACTCAGGAGTCTGCCTGGCAAGATAACATGGTCTCTGTCAGGATCTAGCCCATCTCTCCTCATGGCCACCAGAGAGTCAAGTTGCAACCTAACCTGGCCAGGAAAGGGCTAAATCTGCACTGAGAGGAAAGAGACCCTACCCCAAAAGGGCTGCAGGTCCCAGACAACACGTGGCAGCAGGAGTCAGTCAACTTTAACTGGGACCAGATCCTGAGAGAGCCACATCGAGGAGAGTGGAATACGAATTTGAATAAGGGAGAGATCATTGCTATGAAAACACTGTCTTTGACACAGGATTTATCAACCCTGGTGAGCTCCCAAGTTGATGGGGTTAACATTCTGCTAGAACAGCTCTTGGAAACTAGGTGAAAGCAATGTTTTGCAATAACTAAAACAGAAAAGCCAGACTACCGTGATATATCATGGAAGAAGAGATCTAAGTTCCAAAGAGGCAGGCATGAGGCGGAGCAGACAATGAAGCCGGAAAACCTAAGAGCAGATTATGTTCTGCAGGTGGCCAGGAGGACACTGCATTCACCAGAGTGATGAGAAATGTACCAGGTAGAGCAGCAGCGAGAAGCTTAGCGGTGACTGTCCTCTTTTGGCCGGGCTGACCAGAGCAGATGCGGCTACAGAACTGGGCCCCCTGAAAGCAATGGAGATGATAGGAAATAATAGACATAAGAGAGGCCAAATAGTAGCACTTAATGGACCAGAAACGGGATGAGTGCAGTAACTGTCTTGAACAGCAAAATTGGAAGGGCAGCCGGGATGCCAAACAGGGAGGGAGCTATGGAATGGTTAATAGAACAGTGACTCCCTAAGGGCAAGAAAGATGGGTTGTCAATGCAAATATTTCTCAATCTGTATTGTTGAAAGAAACCAGGACTGGATGATCAGGAAGCTAAGGGCAACCACCTAATAAAAGGCTGTGATCTCTTGCCCAGTTTCCAGAGCTAAACCAGTTTTCAGATCTTCTACCTTTTGACTGCAGGAAAGGCCAGGTACCCAAACAGAATGCTCCTGCAATGCCTCAGTAAGTGTATGAGGTGCCAATTACCTCAGTCTTCCCTACAGGGTCTTATGGCCATTTACTCTAACCCTTTGGAGACTGATGGGTACAGAGTCATTCACCATTGTTCCTGTGGCTGCATGGGGACCTCTGATGTCTAGCTGATGGAGGAGAAAAAAAAAAGCCAAACTTTGTTCACAGGTGGGTCAACCTGATGATAAATGCAAACTAGAAATGGATTCTAGGGTTCTCAGTCCCATTCAAGATTTATCCTGAGAGATGGTAGTGAGAGGACATCCTCCCAATGGACTTCAGGAGAGGCACCTGGTCCCTCGCTTTGTGAAATACATACAAACTTATAAGCAGTGGTCAATAACCTGGCTGGTTGGTTGGTGACCTGAAAGGAGAAAGATTAAAAGATGAGGGACAAGGCAGTCTGGTGAAGAAGAATATGGAACCGGGCATGAAGTGCAGAGATTTCTGGATCCCATGTTAATCCCACCAAAAAGCATTCACCAGGGACGAGGCACTTTACAGTCAAGTAGACAGAATGACTTGGCCAGTCGATGTCAGACAGCCTCTCTCATTAACCACCCCAGCGCTGGTACAACAGGCATGTCAACAGTAGTCAGGGTGGCAGGGATGGAGGCTATGCATAAATCCAGCTTGCAATAAAAGCTGACCTATCTCCTGTTGCTGCTGAATGTCCAGCTATAGGAACAGAGGTCATTGCCACGCCCCTGGTATATAGAACCATTTTTCAAAGAGACTAACTAATTACATTGAAGTCAGCAATCTATCTTGAATGAAAGCAGCACATACTCAAGGTAGGGATTTGCCTTTCCTGCCTGTAGACCCTCATCCAGCATCACTGTCTGAGGGCTTGCCTCATGTTTAGCTCACTAACACAGGATCCCCCACACTATCCCATCATACCAAGGAGCTCACTTAAAACAGAATAGGAACAGTTAACGAGCATGTGATCATGGGATTCGCTGGTCTTGTGACATACAGTACCACCCAGAAGCTTTTGATTTTACAGGGTGAAGAAACAGCCTTTTGAGGGTACTGCTGAAGAGCATTATGGTTTATGCTTAAGGGTGGGGTATTATCCTTCAGGATGCAGTGAACCCCCTTAATCAATAAGTAGTATATGGTACTGTGTCCTCTCTATATAGAATATATGGTTCAGGATGAAAGTATGGTAGTTCCACTTACCATACCACCCTATGATCTACCCAGGGAAGATATGCCCTCCATAAATTCCTGGCTCTGAGGATATAGAGATTCTGGCTCCAAGAACATAAATACTTCCACCAGGGACACTGCAGGAATCCCGCTAAACTTTAAGCTAAGGCTGCTACCCAGACACTTTGGACTTCTTGTGCCAAGAGATCAACAGGCAAGGAAAGACATCATCTTTGCAGGGACAACTGACCATAATCATCAGAAGAAGGTTGGGCTGTTGTTACACAATGAAGACAGAGAAGACTATGTTTGGCAATGAGAAGGAGCTCTGGGGCTTCTCTTGGTAATCCCCTAACCAATTGTAATGGTAAATGGACAAGAGCGGAGTCATGGCTTGAGAAGAGCATGATGGCCAGGAGCTCACCTCCTTCAAGGCTGAGGATCTGGGTCACCCACCAGGTATCCCCCTGGACCAGCAGAACTTGTAACTAAAGGGGAGGTGAATCTACAATGAGTTGTAGAGGAAGGATTTGATGGAGCGTCAGGTGTCCCTGAGAGCAGGTGCATCGATGAACACTATAATTTCTCCCATTAAACTTCCTTTTGTACATTTCCCTAGGAAACAAGGTTGACCAGAATTCTAGCGGATCTGTTCCCAGATAGGATGACTTTTTTATAAGAAACATGTGGGTCCAAGAGATGCAAGGAGTGACTTCAGTGGATGCTGTGATACACTACCTGATTCCCCACTTCAGTTCTGAGGATTCATTCCCCCAGTTGCCAGGATCATTAGCTGCTGAAAGCTAGCAGTTGAGTCCTTCTCCAAGAATCGTCCCTGGCTCAAGGGAGACGCCTCACCTAAGGTCATGCCTGCTCCCTCCCTTCAGGAGGCACCAACAGCCAATGAGTGGCCAGAGTCCAAAGGCTTAGCCCCTGCACCTCAGTTTGGGATAATTGTAAAGGGACCTTCAAACTCCAGATCTCCCCATGATCAGCTGAGGTCATTGTTGTAATACATCATAGCTCACCTTCTTACTCTGCCCAGCCCTTCAACTCACTCTCTCACAGATATTGAGGGCACTCCCTAGTAAATTTCCTACACACAAATCTCTAGCTCGGAGTCTATTTCCTTGGGGCATGATCTGAAACAATAGGTGAAAAAATCCTAAAAAACATTCACACACACAAACATTGACCCCATGGTCTCACATTCAAGACAGTCTAAGGAAATAATGAGAGAGGAAATCAGAGTTTTGAGTTTGCTGTTGTGGCATTATAGTTTTAAAAACTATAAAGCACCTGAACGTTCAATAAGAGGGAATAACTAAAATAATGACCTAGAATTCTTCACAGCCATGACAATTCATATTTTTGAAACATATGTAGTGATGTGGGAAAGTATTCACGATATAACAAGTGAAAACAGCAGGATACAGAACTCTAAAACTATAAATGGTCCACAAACAAATCACTTAAAGAACTATAAAGTGTAAGAGAAATTCAATGACCCAGAGGTGAATGTAAGAGGAAAGTCCAAGAAAACAGTCAAATTTCGTTTGAGTAAAAATTCTATCTCACAGCCAGACCGATTTTTAGATAAAATAAAATAACAGTGAGATCTCTAGCACTGGATATTTCAAGAAAGGCATAAATGATCTCTTGGCAAGCTTGATGTAGAGTGGAATTTAGTATTAATTTACAATTTTAAGGTACCTTTCGGCCGTCTGGAATTCCATTCCACAGTGGCTAAGTGTCTTAGAGATGTGTGGTTTTAGTCTGCTTTCCTTTGCTTTCTCGTCATTTGCTTCGCTTTGGTTGATTTTTCTTAGTTAACAACTTCACTCTTGAAGATGTCTGGTTTCTTTGGCTTACTTTGACAATTCAGGGAGAAGGAATTTGCTTGATCATTCCCACCTCAAAATCCTAAAATCCTCAGGCCTTCATCACAAGCATTAGAGGAAAAGAATTCAAATAAAAGAAACTCATTTAGATGACACCACCAAGAATTTCTAGGCAATAGGAAGGAGTAACCCAGCCCTAATACTAAGGGGGAGGGAATGCTTTTTAAAAGTAAGGTTTCATATTTGGATAAACTAATGGTGATGCGAAGTTATGCTTCGTGTGCAAACCGTCCCCTGTGCATACGCGCTCACTCTCAGCAGAGCCCAAACACACCAAATCTGTTCAAAGAATCTGACCCCCCCCCCCCGTTCCTCCCGCCAAACCTCTGACGTTTTCTAGGTTGGAATAAAAATCAAGCATTCTCATTTTCCCAGGTCCTTACCCCCACCCCCAAGATAGTTTAAACACCTGGATGGGCAATTGGAAGGCTTTATGGAGTGAGATTTAAGACAGACACACCATCCCCCACCACTACTCCACACTTCAGGGAAGACACTGTGTGCTGAGGAAGGAGGAGACTCCAGTCATGCTCCAAGGACAGATGAGCCCTTTGTGGGTCTTCTGTGTGCCCTCCCTTCAGTGAGAAGTGTCAGGCCCTGTTGCTGCCCTGCCCTTTCCAACCAAGGAGGTCCTGGCCTGGCCATGAGGAGTCCCTCAAAGCAAACGGGACCCATGATTTTGTTCTCGGTAAGTCACCAACGTGTATGGACGGTCTCTCCCTCCCTCTTCACCTGGTTTTTCTCTGCAATGTGACAAAAAGGCAAGAATATACCAAGGGGGTGGGGCGTCTGGGTGGCTCAGTGGGTTAAGCGTCTGCCTTCCGCTCAGGTCATGATTCCAGGGTTCTGGGATCGAGCCCTGCATCGGGCTCCCTGCTCAGGGGAGGAGCCTGCTTCTCCCACCCCCTCTGCCTGCCTCTCTGCCTACTTGTGCTCTCTGTCTCTCTCTGTCAAATAAATAAAATCTTAAAAAAAAAAAAAAAGAATATACCAAGGGGAATGGATTGGAGAACTGAAAGGGACAAAGGGATCCTAAAGAGACTGCATGATGACACAAGAAAACTAACAGTAATCAATAAGGGTGGTACAGAGGATTTAATCCCTCTCCACTCTGTCTGTAGAATGGGGGAAATCTCTTTGCTGTAGGACCATTAATTGAAGAAAAGTCCATGTGGAACCAGAACACCTGTGTTTATTCGACAACTATTTTGAAAGCCCATGCTCTAGGTCAGGCCCTCCACTAGGTGCTAAAGATACGTAGACCTAGACGGTGCCCTCATGGAACTTATATTCTAGCGGCTCAGAGATTTATCAGGAGACTCCATCCTGAGGTCTTGGGATCGAGCCCCACATCGGGCTCCCTGCTTGGCGGGAAGCCTGGGCCTCTCCCTCTCCCACTCCCCCTGCTTGTGCTCCTTTTCTCGCTGTGTGTGTGTCTCTCTCTCTGTCAAATAAATAAAATATTTAAAAAAAAAAAAAAAAGGAGACTGTCTCCAAACCTAGCCGCCTGCACACCACAGACAGAGCCGTGCTGTGGGCTCATCCGTCCCTTAGATGCTCCCAGGAGTGCTGAGAAAGGGAAACACCAGCCAGAACCATCCCGAGAAAAGGATTACCTGGAACTCAAGAAAATCTACAGAGCTGCACCTGTTTCCCTCCCCTCTGCCGCCGCCAAGCAGGAAGACAAGACTGAACTTGGAGAGAGCAGATGTGCAGATGCCAAAGGAGTGCCGAAGCCTCGGCGGGAGCATCAGCCCTGGGTGCTAGGGCGGCCCTGGGCAAAACTGCACAAGAGGCAAAGTTGTAACCGTCCCAGCTTCACCTCATTATCGGTCTTCCAGACACTACCTCCACTGTCAGCTGCCTTAAATATGCCCCAAATCCTCCAAGAAGCCCAGACATGCCCTAAGACTGGTGTCTGATAAAAAATGCAAATGAGGCTTAACCTCACCAGGGATGCCTCCACAGCCCCTGGCCAATCCTCCACCCAGACCGGCACAAGCGGCGTAATGGAAAAAGCAGGGCTTCGGGGCCAGAGGGACCCAGTTCTCCAACCCAGTTCCACCACTATCTTGTGACTGCGGGCAAGTTACTTAACCTCTTTCAAGCCCCAATATTCATGGCCATAAAATGTGGATAATAATGCCCGTCCAAGTACATTTGGGGAAAGATTAAAAGATAAACGTGCTCTTTGTTCCTTATCCTATCCTTCCTCATCTTGTAAGGGAAATCTATAGATCTCAGCAAAAATAAAATAAAATAAAAAGTTTGAAATAAATAAATAAAACAAAAGAAAATAGGCATTGACAGAAAGCCCATCCTGAATAGGGAGTCCCGCCTGTGGTTTCCTGTTGTTGGTTGCCTTGGCTGGGGAGGTGGCAGAACCCTGGTGCAAAGATCCAGGGGATCACCTTAGCTGGAGGCAGGCCTCTGGGCAAAATGTGTGGAAGAAGCTATCAGTATTATAATCCCCCCTAAGAAAGAGCATGAAAAGCAAAATGTATTCTTGGTTGCTCCAAAAAGCTCTGGGTTCTAAATCGTCTGTCCTGGACATAATGAAAAAAGAAAGATAGGACTTGGCTTTATTTACAGAGGCGAGGTCACTGGGATTCGCCGCCTGTTACCTGGCAAAACCTCAGGGCTGGCCTCCCCCCAGTCCTACGCAGTACTCTCTATCAGGCAGGCTGTGCTCGCCCCCAACAGCGGGCTCTTCCCCCAACACTGCCAAGCTTCTGTTTCCCTGCCTCTGTGCCCTTCATCCTGCTCTTCTCTCCACCTAAAAAGCCCTCCTTTCCTGTTTGCCCCTCACCTTCCCCACATACACACCCTCCAGCTCAGATGGACCCTCCTCCAGGCAGGGCAAGGTAATAGAAGCCAGAGCCCAGGGTGCAAGTTTGTGGACCAGGGCCCAGGGGTCTTCTGGAGCCGATCAGGGTGGTGCAGACCTGGGACTTCCTCTGAAATACGGCTCTCAACCAGGGTGCCCTTAGAACCAATTCGGAAGTTTTAAAAAACATATAGATAGCCAGAACCCACCCCAAACCTACTAAATCAGAATACCTTGCAGAGAGGGGCTGCCTGGGCGTCTGTATTTTTAAAAGGCTCCACCCTAGATTCTAATGTGTACCTCTGGCTAAAAACCACTGCTCCCAGATAAGGACTTTTCTATATAAAAGAAATTGGATGCCATGGTATCACTTCAAAGACTCTACAAGTAGAGCTGATGGAAAATAACACAAAAAGCAGGTGTTGGACAACCTGAACATTTACAAATCAAAGGGGCCAAGTAATAAATAGTTTGGGATGTTCAAAGACCCAGGTAAGAAATCAGGGAAAGGTTTCATTATTTCTCAGGATTTATTGGCTAGCAGAGGGGTGGAAAGGAGTGGAAAATGAAAGTGCCTGGACATGTGTCCTGAAATTAACCAGCCCCTGTAGGTCTATAATGAGCAAAGTAAAAAGAGTCAGAAGTAAAAATATAATTTGTAAATTTATCTAGGACAGGAGAATTCTCAGGCAATAAGCAAAAAAAAAAAAAAAAAGGTTTGCTTAAGGACAAAAAATGCAACAACATGACAGCTTATTTTTTTTTGTTTTGGAAAGGGTAACTGTATGATAGGAGGAAAGAAACATAGCAGATGTTGCGTTCTTGGACTTGAGTTGCAGCATTTATTTAGTACAGCAACTCATGAAATTTTAATTGCCAAAATGGTTCAAATGGGCAGAGGGAGCAAGTCACGTGGGTTGAATAGTAACAGAAGATTATGAAGGAAAGGTGAGACTCTGGCAAGTCTCCAGAAAGAAGAGGTGATTAGTGGGGTGTCCTGGGATCCGTGCTTGCTCACTTTAGATTTAATTTTACATTCTAGTTAGCAATGTAGAAAAGAGAACAAAAGACCCCTGAAAGAAATCTGAAGAAGACTTGTAAATGAAGATGTTGGCAAACCCCAGGGAGAAGAGCAAATCGAGATGGATGAGCCCACAAGGTTTAACCTACGGACAAAACAGCAGAAAGCTGAGATTATTTATAAAAAGGCAAACTCGCTCATTGGAGGGACATTAATCGGAACCCCTTATACTGCAGAAACAAAAATGTCCAAAGCGACAGGCCAGCACCCAGGTGAGGGAGGTCAGCTGGTACAGAAGCTAGCAAGCTGGCCCCAGCCCACCCCTCTGACCCGCCCTGCAGATCAGCATCAGCCGCAGCCATAGCACGGACAAAGGCAAAGCATGCTGACTGCGTTGATTACCAGCCATACATGGCTTCTTTCTAGAAAAATAAAATGTGACAAGAAATATCTAATCACAAAATAATCCACTTCAAGATCTCTTTCCCAACTATTGCCATTCTTTGGCATGTTGGACATTTATCTAGGCATGTGCCAACGGCCAGACTCTAGAAAGTTTTCATACTTCTACAGCAGCCTGAACTAAGAAGAAAAAAGGGAGGTTGGGTTGGCTGCTGGAGGGGAGAAAGAGATCTCAACAGCCAGCGTATGCTGAAAGCCTGCCTGGGGCGTAGCCCTGTGTTGGACTTGTGATCCCCACTGCTGTGGCGCCGCTGTTACACTTAGGAGCTGGAGAGCTTAAGCAGGTTGAGAGCGAATACACATAGGGCGAGTGCAATCAGCTGTGTTTGAATTTATCCACCGAGCTCCATGTCTGCGCTCTTTCCCTCTGCTGCCCAGTCACCCACTGCGGTCTTTAAGAGGGCTCCTCCCCCGTTTTATTCCTGGCCTCAATTCCACCGGTCTGCCTCTGCTTCTAGAACCTTCGGAGCGTGGGTGGACAGTGCTAATACACCCACCCTTTCACTGATGCTCAGCCAATGAGCAAGCCTCTCCTTTATGTATCTGTTGATGGTTCCTGCCAATCTCATGGCCCCTCTGGCTCATTACCAAGCCAGGGAGGACAAAGATCCCCTTCTTCTGGGAGTGACTCTACTCCTTGGAAAGGTTTCATGTAGAATTCAGTGGTTTCTGACTTCTAGTGCGTCGACTTCTGGCCCAGTGGGTCAAGAATCAGGCAGAAGGAAATGAAAAGGAGTGATAATGGCAGTCAGTCACTTAAAAGGACATGAAGGGAAACGTAGGATCCTCTGAGATGGGCAGATGTCAGAGCAGTTAAGAGTGCAAACACTGGAGCTAGAGTGTCTGGGCGTGAATCCTGGCCCCAGCATTTTCTGTGTGAGTTTGAGTAATTATCTCTGCCTCAGTTTCCTCATCAGTAAAATGGGTTGTAGGGAGCATTCAGAGTGAAGCACTTAGAAATGCTCCATAGATGTTAGAAAAACAAAAGTGGAGCAGAGGTGAGGATTCCAGAAGTCTCAAAATACATTCTCAACATCCCTAGATGAAGAATGTTCATAGACTTATCTTCCCTTGTTTACTTCTGCAGGGACTAGTCCATGTTCCTCCTCTTTTGTGTAGAGCAATAGACCTCTCAAGTTGTTCTTGCAACTATTTATCCCAAGTGACATGGGAAATAACAAGCAAACCAAGTGCGCCCTGAAGCTGGGTGGAGTTGTGGCTGGGGATGAAGGAGAAATTACCATGAAGCTGGATCCCCAAAAGTCCAATCAACATTTCCAGGACTAACAGATGCTTCTTGCTGACTTTAGATAAGTCTTTTCTATTTTGGACCACCTGAGCAAACTGAGAAGTGATTGAGATATTAAAAATTTCGATCTGGAGGAGGGCACGTTCTGCATGGAGCACTGGGTGTTATGCACAAACAATGAATCATGGAACACTATATCTAAAACTAATGATGTAATGTATGGGGATTAACATAACAATAAAAAAAATTTAAAAAAAAAAAAAAATTTCGATCTGAACACAGGTTACCTGAGCCCAAGCCATAAAACAGATGAACAAGTCCGACCCTCCTGCCAGTCCCTCTTCTTAGCACATCTCACCATCATTCAAAAACCCTCAACTGTGACAGCTATTGCTGTTTCTGCCCCCAAGGAGAGAGGACTGGACGAGGGCTCCGCTTCCTGAAAGGGTTTCCTAGCACACAGCCTCCAACAGGAGCAATAGAAAAGGCAGGGAACAGGGAAATGATAATATGCACTGTTTTACTGCAGCTACTGGCCCCAAAGGCAGCTTTGGAGGCCATCTTTGGATTTCTTGAGATTTTCCAGTATCTAGAACATAGTAGGTTCTCAAAACAAATCTACAGAATGAAAAAAACTCGAAGAATGCATGCAAGGGGTGGCCGGGTCCCTGTAGGTCCTCTCCCAGAGGAAATAGGGAAAAAGCATTTTGCTAAACAGAGCACGCAATGGTAAGAGGCATCCCAGCTTGGGAGGGAGAGAACCAGACTTGGCGCCCAGCCTCTAGACTAGTGTGTAAAAGGATTTCCCAAGGCTCTAGTTAAAAATGCAAATCCTAGAGCTCCACTCCCCAGGAATGGAGATTCTGGGATGGGGCCCAGGAATTTGCTTTTTTCCTAACAAGTTCCACAGGTGATGTCAATGCAGGTGGTCTGTGGTTCACACTTGAAGGAACAACTGTTCTAAGTCCCACTTTACTGGTAGCCTTACCTTGAGCTTCTAAGATAATCAGAGCGCTGGCCACATTTTCCCCAGCAGAACTCCTTAGCCTCTCGTAAATGAATGGACGCCACAGCCTCCCAGACCTAAATGCAGATAGAAATCTTCGGGACGGGGTGACATGTGAACCCACTCGGCAGCAAACAAGTCCCAGGTTGACCGGAAGAGGAGTTTCTGGTGGGGATGAGCCGTTAAGAGAAGGAGAGTGACATTATCCAAACTACAGTCCCTGCCCCAATAACATTCCTGTCACAGGACGTAAGAGCCTTCTGCATAAACTCATGCATCCCTGGGAGAGAAAATTCCTGGAAAACATAGAGGTTTTTAATTGCTTTGTTTTAGAAAGACGACAGGGTCAATCCCTCCATTATTATAAAATATGGGTAAATTGAGAGCTCAGTATCCTGCAGAACACCATAAAAGTTTAATTTTATGTTATTACTGGCTTGATTCTTAATGACAGACTTTTTAAGAGGAACAGAGTAATAAGGGGCATTCCTCTGAGTACTCCAACGGAGAGAGTGGGACTTCAGAGCCGAGGGATGCTCCACTGGAAAACCCACTGGTCTTGGGAGGGTGTGTCCTTGCAGGCTCAAGTCTCAGACACACAAAACTCAGAGCTCAGGAAGCAGCCCCTCCCTCACGGAGTTCAATGTCTCCCCGGGTGCGTGTAAAATGGGTTCTAGGGAGAGAAACCAAACAGGACCGAGGAGGAACTGGCAAGCTAAACTCCCCACCTTAATCCCCTGAAGTGAAATGCAATCTGCTCACTGATCCAGGCGAAGGGACCAGAAAGACAATGCTAGGCCCTCACCTGGAAACTGCTGGAATGCAGTCTGGCAGGATAGGGCTCTCCCCTCTGCAGCAACCTGATGCCCTACCTTCTTCCAGACCAAGACTCTTTTCTATCCCATTCTGTTAGATTTTGTTGAGTGCCTAACAGATACTCTGGGAAGTGCAGGGAACCGATCTCTTCAGCCCAGCCTGTGTATACCTGAGCCGTGGCCAGCATCCTACTTGAGATAAAAAGACACCCGTAAAGTCCCCTGTGGGATTTTTAAGGGGCAGTAAATGATCAGAAATTCGAATAGCAAGATCTGAAAGCACTAGCTACTGACAAAGGAATTGTATCCCAAAGTTTTTGGGTTTTTTTTAAATTATTTGTTTAGAGGTCCAACACATTTGTCCAAAGTTATCAATCTTCGTCAGGTATGCAGTCCACACCTAATGGATTCATAGTGCACGTAAAATTATACATGCGCAAAGAAACAGGGAAAACATATCTGCTACCTGATTATAACTAACTTTATAACTAGAAATTATAACTTTATAAAATAATTGTTAAAAACATTTAAAAGTTATTTTTAGTGACGACAGACTCAGGAAATAATACTTCAATAGAATTTGACGAAAAAGAGGAGATTTTTATGGAAAAGTAAGAGGAAACGTGGACTCAGAAGGACTTCAGATTTTTATCTCATATTCTTTATAAAAAAAAAAAGATACTTCCTCTTGATGAAAAATAGTGCACATTGTAGAAATTTTGAAAAACACATTAAAAATTAAAAGTAAAAAATGTACGGGCACCTGGGTGGCTCAGTTGTTAAGCGTTTGCCTTCAGCTCAGGTCATGATCCCAGGGTCCTGGGATCAAGTCCCATGTTGGGCTCCCTGCTCCTCCCTCTCCCACTCTCCCTGCTTGTGTTTCCTCTCTCAATGTCTCTGCCTCTCTGTCAAATAAATAAATAAAATCTTTTAAAAATATATAGATTATGCATGGCCAACAGGTTGTAACTGCTGTGAACATTCCACTGTATTTCTGTCCAGGTTTTTTATTCTAAACATATATGCATGTATTTTTTTTAATTGGAAGATACAAACATTTTTATCATCTGCTTTTTCATTTTTTACTATAAAGCTGTCCATTTTATCGCAGTGTCATCAACACTGTATTTATTAGCTTTCTTCTTAATCCTTGCCAAATTGATAAACCAAAAATTGTCTCATCTTAATTTTTATTCATCTGATCACTAGTGAGATTGGCCTTTGCTTTCCTTTGATTTAACAGCCACTTGCATTTTTTCATATATAAATTATCTTTTGTGTCTTCTGCCTGCTTTCGTTTTTATTTTTTTAAAGATCTATTTATTTATTTTAGAAAGAGAAAGAGAGCACACATGTGAGCAGGGGGAGAGGCAAAGAAAGAGGGAGAGAATGTCAAGCAAACTCCCCACTGAACGCAGAGCCTGATGCGGAGCTCGATCCCATGACCCTGAGATCATGACTTGAGCCGAGATCATGACTTGAGCCAAAATCAAGAGTCAAATGCTTAACAGACTGAGCCAACCAGATGCCCCTGCCTACTGTTCTGCTGGAGTATTTATAGGTTTCTTGGAGTTGAAAAGATTATGAAGATATATTAATATCTCCTTGATCATATATATGTTACAAATATTTTCACTGTCATTTAATTTTGACTTGGTTCATGGTGTCATTTCATTTCACACTCAGAATCTTTAATTTGTGTGTCATCAAATCTATCTATATTTTCCTTTTCAGTTTTTCCCTGTTTTTAAGTATAGAAACCATTTCCACACATGATCCAACATCCAAGGTTCATTTTCTTCAAGTTAGCATGATTCAGTTTTTATATTTTGGAAAAAAAATAATGCACTTCCATGATTACAGGGCCAAATTTATAGATTTACGTATACAGGTCTTGCTTCTACCCCTACCTTCCTCACCCCACCCACCCCTATTCCCTGTAAGTATTCATTTTCATTAGTGTCTTGTTTACCTTTTCGGTGCTTCTTTTTGCAAACTTTAAAACAATTATCTATTTGATCCTTCTGGAATTCATACAGGGTGTTGAAAAGGACTGGGGTTTTTTTCCACTCAAGTTTCTAATTGGTTATTACTGAAATCAAAATGTCAATTTCTGAACATTTATTTTGAATACATTTATCTTGTTGTATTTTTAATAATTTTTCAGTTTGTCATCTTGGGTTTTTAGATAGATGATCACATCACCTTTTTTTATTTATACTGATAATGTCATCCTCTACTTCCAAATAGTATATTCTTATTCTAGTTCTTATTTTGTTATATCAAAATAAATCACCACTTTTATTTGTAATAAATTTATAATGATAACTTATAATACTACCTATGGTTTTTATTTTTTTTATTTTTTATTGTTATGTTAATCACCATACATTACATCATTAGTTTTTGATGTAGTGTTCCGTGATTCATTGTTTGCGTATAACACCCAGTGCTCCATGCAGAACGTGCCCTCTTTAATACCCATCACCAGGCTAACCCATCCCCCCACCCCCCTCCCCTCTAGAACCCTCAGTTTGTTTTTCAGAGTCCATCGTCTCTCATGATTCGTCTCCCCCTCCGATTTTCCCCCCTTCATTCTTCCCCTCCTGCTATCTTCTTTTTTTTTTTTCTTAACATATATTGCATTATTTGTTTCAGAGGCACAGGTCTGTGATTCGACAGTCTTGCACAATTCACAGCGCTCACCATAGCACACACCGTCCCCAGTGTCATAAGAATCTTTTCCAGCTCTCAAAGAGAATGGCCAATGCTACCTCTGGAGTTGCTATTATCATTTCTATTAGTTAGGATGGACTACATTAGGTTGCACTGTTGTGTTAGTAAACAACCGTGAAATCTTAAAAGCTTAGAACCATGAGGTTTTTTCTCACTCAGAGAAATCATCACCATGGATCATGGGAAGCTCAGTTCCATGCTAGCCAGACTCCAGGACCCATTCCGCTAGAGGTTATACAATCGAATGTTGTCAGCTATTGTTCAGGCTGGGGAAAGGAAAGGTGGAAAATTATGCACTGGTTCCCACAGCCTTCTGTCTGGAAGGGACACACGTCATTTCCAATCACATTTTATCGGCCAAATTAAGTCATATGACTATGGCTGCCTTTAAAAGAACAAAGAAATTCTATCCTACAGTTTGCCTAGAAGAAAACAACTTGGAAATATGGGCGGACAGCACTAACTACTATGTCAATCTAAACACACACATCTATTTACACACCCACAAATGTACATGAATAGATTCTTCACCGTTGATAGTTTTTAAGATATCTTGGGGTTTTGGCAGTGACAGAAGTGATCTGTGTTAATTGTACTAACTAGATGATTTTTTTTTTTTTTTAAAGAGAGACAGTGCAAGTGGGGAGGGGCAGAGGGAGAGGAGAGAGAATCTTAAGCAGTCTCCTTGCTCAGCGCAGAGCCCTACACGGGGCTTGATCTCATGACTCCAAGATCATGACCTGAGTCAAAATCAAGAGTCGGACGCTCAACCAACTGAGCCACCCAGGCACCTCCTAACTAGATGATCTTTAATAACTCTCTAATCCAATAATCCAACCTTCCAGTTCAAAGATTGAATTTTTTAAATTTATGAATTATTATGAATTTGACTTACTTCTTTCCTTCTCCTTAGTCTAAATTAATTAAGGTTTACTGTGATTTGCTGGTGGCTGATTTCCAGATTTAGGTTCATAATCATGTACAGTGTAGTTAGTAATTTAATTATAAATGCAAGTAATCCCTAAGAGGCCACAGTTTACTTTCAAATCTTACTAATTTCAGGAAATTTGGGTAATTCGTCCTTACCTTATAACACTGATCAATAAGGAGATGGCCACATATTCACAAATGTCAAGTAATTACTAAATAATTTGGCCTGCTAAATTGTGTCTAAAGTCAAAGGTATCATCAAATCTTTCCTCATTGGAGGTTAATTGCATTTCTTATATAAGGCAACTGGTTACCATGAAGAAAGTGGAGTCATTCAATCCTCACCATCCCAAACCAAACAGGAATCTTCCATTTCCATGGCCTCCATCACACCCGTGTGGTTGGCATGCCTAAGACTTGAAATCACATAGAAATTCTCTTCTGAATCCCCAAACATGTCAGTGAACCAAGAGCCTGCAAATATACAATTATGGTATTAAATCACTGATTAGCGACACAGAAAAACTGAGTATTTTTATAGCATGTCCTCCTTAAGAGATTTATCTATTGACATTAAAATCCCTAGTGGGAGTTCTCGTTGGTATGGGCTGTGAGGATTCTGGCTGGAGTACTATGATAATGCACTTATTTACATGAGGAAGATTGGGAGAGAAAGATGTGTTCCCCCACCCCCAAAATAAACTTTGGAATCATGATACATATAATAACACATATAGTACACACACATATGTACATACACATTTTTTAAACATGATCCCGGAGGAGAATGTTCTTTCCCTTGCTGTTCTTCATACTGTCCTATCATAGGAGACCCTCCATGGGGATTTTGAAATTTGTTTGGGGTGTGGTTAATGTTTTAGTCCATTAAAGTAAGGCACACACTGCTGAGGGAAAATCTAGCACCAAACTACCCTCAAATGGCCCGGCCCCTCCTCTGGTTTATATTAGCCTTAGCGATGAGTTAAGTTAGCATTGTTTAAAAATGGCTATTCTTTGTCTGTTCTCCCTTGGAGCGCATTTCTCACTTGCAAGCCAACTCCTCTGTGGCAGCTCAGAATTTGACTAATTGAACAAGTGGCCCATTTTGGATGACAATTCTGAGTGCATGCTTCCAACTGTCATAGCGTGTCTTTTATTGTTTTTTTTTCCTTCATTGTGTTCCTTCATTGGTGTTTTTGACCTGTGTCCAGAAATGTCTGGTTCATACCATTTTCATTTTATACCTTTTTGTTTCATTTCATTTAAATTTTAGGAAATAATGGATATTTAAAAGACTAAGCATTTAAAGTCAAACAAGGAAAGGGTGGAATTGAACAGAGCATAGGTTGGCCATTTGAGAGTCATGATGAAAAGGACCCAGAAAATCCTTTCCAGTGTGTTCCGCAGGGATGTCTGCCTGGGTTCCAATACATCAAACATTTTGCTACTCCCAAGCAAGTTCTTGGCCACTCAAAATAAACCACCAAATCTGAGGATATATAATTAAGTGATATATAATTAATATAGAATGATATATAATTATTTGATTCACCCTAGATGTAAAACTGTGTCCTTCCTTAATGTGCCTACATGTGTGATAGTGAAAGATAGAACTCTCTCTGTTGTATGAAGAAAAAAGGAACAAACGTAATCACAGGTATAAATATCCTTCTAGAACCACACGTTAGATAGTATGTTCCCTGGGACAACAGTTCCTTGGTTTATTAACAAGCATGGCAAAAGAGAAAAAAGATCTGTGGTCCGGTGGGTAATGCTGGATTAAATAAATTTAAACAATGTTCTTTATGTAGACTTCTCTATATCTTTAACATGATGCTAATATGCATTTTGAATCTCCAATGCAATCTTAAATATGCATTTAGCTGTTTCCCAAATTTATTTAATCATAGAACCCAACTTTTGAGAAATGTTTTGTGGCACATATTTTGGGAATCTCTATTCTAAAGGAAAGAAAAACTTAAGTGTTTAGTTGAAAAGACAGCCTCATTTAAAATTAGCAGATGAAGGGAAGGCCACATTTGGATCCCAGGAAACTAAGACCATATACCTGACATGGAGCCCATCTCCCTATTTGGTCACGAATATACAGATTTGCCCTTGTAAGGGATTCTCAGCACCTATAAACACCTGTAGTAAATTGACCCTTATAAATTGTCTCACTACCAACTATAATGAAACCAAGTCTTAGAACAAATTCTGTTTCACACACAGACATTTATTAGATAAATATTTGTTAACAGCTCTTACAGCATGGTAATCTCAGAGAAGTCCCAGTTTTCTGTCTTTTTATTTTTTTTAAAGATTTATTTATTTATTTGAGAGAAAGAGAGTGAGGGGGTGAGGGGAGTGGGGGGGGAAGAGCAGAGGAAGAGGGAGAGAGAGAACCTCCGGCAGACTCCCCGTTAAGCACAGAGCCCAACGTGGGGCTCTATCTCACGACCCTGAGATCATGACCTGAGCTGAAATCAGGAGTCGGACATTCAACCCACTGAGCCACCCTGGTGCCCCTCTGCCTTTTTAGATACTCTCACTACCACCTTGAATGAAGTGGTTCCTCAAGGCAGACCTGACAACATTCCAGAGGAAGGATTCTAGAAGCCTCAGAGTCCATATCAGACAACTAGATATCCTTCAACTAAGTGGCTGGATACAGCACAATTTAGGAATCAAGTCTCAGGCACTATCCCTAAGGGAAAGGCAACAGGCTTTGCTGGATTCTTACGCTCTCTTTAGTGAAGGTCATGTTATAGCTCTAAGATTTTAGTTAATCTATATAACTATATTAGTTTTCTAGGAGTGCAATAAAAAAAATACTATAGACTGGCAGACTTAAATAGGAGAAATGTATTTTCTCCCAGTTCTAGAGGCTAGGGAGTCCCAAATCAAGCTGTCAGCACATTTGGTTTCTCCTGAGGCCTTTCTCGTTGGCATGTAGATGGCCGCCTGCTTGCTACGTCCTCACATGTTCTACCCTCTGTCCATGGACATCCCTGGTGTTCCACTGTGTGTCCAAATTTCCTCTTCTTATAAGGACAACAGTCATATTGGATGAGGGCCCACTCCAATGGCCTCAGTTTAACTTAATCATTTCTTTAAGGGCCCTATCCCCAAATACAGCTACATTCTGAGGTACTAAATGTTAGAGATTCAACATACGAATTTGGGAGAAACATAGTTCAGTCCATAATAATATCCTAAATATTGATTTCATTCAATTGGTGTCTCATATCTAATGTTCATCTTGTTAATTCGTAAGTTACTAATTTTCACAGTGAAAACCCATTTCTGATTTTTACTAGGCTAATCAATAGTTTCACTGCTCCTTTGTATCGCTGGCTTCACAATCAGTCAGGAAGAAGGGCATCATCTGATAGAACCTAGTAGCAAGGGAGACTGGTAAAGTAAGTTTCTGGCTTTTACACTGGGAGGTGGGGACTCATATAATTGGGCTCCTTTTTGCAGTATCTGTATTCCTCTCCATATTACAGCCTACACAGTATGATATTATATGTATGGCAGCTTCAACTCTAGAGGCAGCCAATTACCTCAGGAGAGAATCCACATTCAAGGGTTGGTTATACAGCAACATTCAGGAGGCAACAACAAATGCTCCAGCACTGAGCAGTGTCCTTACTGGAGCAACCTGAATGGGGCTTGGCTGTATTTTATTATCTTAAGTGGTTCTCCACCTCCGAGAGATTCTGTGCATTACCTCACAAATAGTTCTTGTAATAAGTCCCTTTTCTGCTTAAAGTAGCCAGAATTAGTTTCTTTGCAGTCAAGTCATCTACCAATCCTTGGATTTCCAGGAAATACATATAGTGTGGTCATCTCCTTTCTCACACAACAATAAATCACAGGTTGACCAGCTGGCCAGCCTATGTTTAGGCACCTTAGCCCTGAAGCAGGGAGGAGGGGCACTAGAGAATCATATTATATCAGAACTGGAACGTACTGTAGCAATCATTTAATACGGATGAAGACACAGAGTTCTAGACAGAAAGGATTGCTCAAGATCACACCTGTTTTCATCCTTACCACCAAAAGGATATTTTAAAGTAATTCCTGAAATTCATTCCGTAATTTTCAGTCTAAGAATTACTGTTATTTAATCTCTAAACCTATCAATGTCAGCCTGGAAGATGAATACAATAGGTGTTCCTAGTTGTTGGGGATGTAACTGAGGAGAGAACAATTTTCTACTTCACTCTAGACTCAAAATCCAAGGTGGTGGAGAGAGTATCAAGAAAACACAGCTGGTGGGCACCTGGGTGGCCAGTTGGTTAAACGTCCAACTCTTGGTTTCGACTCAGGTCATGATCTCAGGGTCATGAGATCGAGCCCTGCGTCTGGCTCTGCAATCAGCACAGAGTCTGCTTGAGATTCTCTCCCTCTGCCCCTCCCCCCACTCAGGCTCGCACGTGCGTGCGCTCTCTCTCTCTCTCTCGAATAAATAAATAAAATCTGAAAGAAAGAAAGAAAGAAAAGAAAAGAAAAGAAAATACAGTTGGGTCTTTACTAGAGACACAACAGGGCCAAGGTGTGCCTACCTGTGCAAACTTTCACCTTGGCAGGGATCCCCCAGCCTCGGCAGTGATTCATTACGGGGTCATCTGGGCATGTCTTGCTATGTCCATCTCTGTTTCAGACAATAACTCAGCTAGGCTTTAGATCAGCAACCTAATAGGTGACAGTGGAAACTCCCCTGGTTGGGGGCCCAAGAGCGGAACAAGATCCTCATGCCTGAACCTGGCCCACGTGTCTTCCCCCACCAGGCCGGGCTAGTCAGGAGGAGCTCTGCTGTTTTTTTATGGATGTCATCCGGGGTAATTCATTCCTCTGTATTTGCCATTTAGCCATAACTGTGGTTGGAGGGTTTTTTTTTTTTTCTTTGAGTTTTGTGTGTGTGTTTTAAACCTAAACCGTTCAAAGAAAGTATGTGCTGTTCTTGGACCTCTATAAAGCATGTTTTCTGAATTAGATGCATTTTCACAGAGAATTAGTCTTAAAACCCCTATGAGCTTAAAAATAGACCAAGAACTAACCATTTCCTCTCTCTTTGGAATTTAAAGTGCTTTTGTGAGTGGGTATTTGTTTTCCTTTGGGGAGGGGTGCAGAGGGAGTAGCATAATTAATAAAATCAAGAAAAGAAAGAAAATAATTTAACTATTTCCCATACTATCCATACTTTGAGACTTACTTACATTGACAGTAAAGCTTATCCTGGATATTCATTCATTTATTCATCCACTCTTTCATTCACAAAAGTTGACTGTGTACCTATCAAGTTCAAGGCACTGTGCTAAGAGAAATATGCGGGAAGGAGCCTGGAGCATTTAAGAGCAGGATATTGATATACATACAAGTTGAAGGTACCATGATTTGAGCTTCTGAGATTTTTGTCTAATTAAAGCTCAGGAAAAGTGGCATGTATGGTGTTGGCAAAACTGCCAACAAAAGAGTTATCAGACAGAACAATCTGCAGTAAATTTCATCAGCCAAGAAACTTCAATTCATTGTACCCATCCCAGGAGAAAGTTAATTACGGCTTTGGTTAATTGCTGTCCTGGCTCTATGGTATTATCTTAACACAGAAGGCAAGAGAAGGCAAGAAGGAGTTGAAAGAACAATCCTTCCAAAATTCACTGGGGAGAATCAAAAACACAGATGTTCCTCTCTGGGACCCTTGTAACTGGTCAGATCCTCTTACCCAGATCCTAAAAGGGCTTAGCAAAAGCAAAAATGTTAGCTGTGAATGTTAACACATTAATTGGTCTTTCTTCTGTATGGAAAGACCCAAGGCTTTCTGAAGAGAGTCCTTCAAGACTCAGCTTATATCCTCTGTGACCTCTGCACCCCCAAGCCCCCACACACAACCAAGCCAGCCTAGCCCCTACTCAGCACTCCCAGACATCCTGCCTGTCTTCACAGATCATCCCTCACTATCAGCATTGTTTGTGGGTCCCTCTCCCTCACAGGCCTGGTTGATATACGATGGGTCTTTAGCATGTAGTAGGCACTCAAAAAATGTATTATAATACACAGGTTATGAAATTTTCAGAGCATGTATCTTAGGGAAACATTAAAAAAATACTCATGCAGGGGCACCTGGGTGGCTCAGTCGTTAAGCGTCTGCCTTCAGCTCAGGTCATGATCCCGGGGTCCTGGGATCGAGCCCCGCATCGGGCTCCCTGCTCAGCGGGAAGCCTGCTTCTCCCTCTCCCACTCCCCCTGCTGTGTTCCCTCTCTCACTGTGTCTCTCTCTGTGAAATAAATAAATAAAATCTCTTAAAAAAAAAAAAAGAAAAAAGAAATACTTCAGACTAGACTTTAAAAAAAAAAAATACTCATGCACATTTAAATAATAAACACTACATTAAAGGTGGTTTGCATCTATAAACAGAAAAAAATCTGGCAAACAGAAAGAAGAACTCTCCTACACTGTTGGTGGAAATGCGAGCTGGTGCAGCCACTCTGGAAAACAGTATGGGGGTTCCTCAAAAAGTTGAAAATAGAATTACCCTATGATCCAGCAATTGCACTACTGGGTATTTACCCCAAAGATACAAATGTAGTGATCTGAAGGGACACATGCACCCCAATGTTTATAGCAGCAATGTTCACAATAGCCAGACTATGGAAAGAGCCTAGATGTCCATCAACAGATGAATGGATAAAGAAGATGTGGTGTATATATATATATATATATATATATATATATATACACACACACACACACACACACACAATGGAATATTATGCAGCCATCAAAAAAACAAAATCTTGCCATTTGCAACAACGTGGATGGAACTAGAGGGTATTATGCTAAGCAAAATAAGTCAATCAGAGAAAGACATGTATCATATGATTTCACTGATAAGAGGAATTTGAGAAACAAGACAGATGATCATAGGGGAAGGGAGGGAAAAATGAAACAAGACGAAACCAAAGAGGGAGACAAACCATAAGAGACTCTTAATCTTAGGAAACAAACTGAGGGTTGCTGGAGTGGAGGGGGGTGGGAGGGATGGGGTGGCTGGGTGATAGACATTGGGGAGGGTATGTGCTATGGTGAGCGTTGTGAATTGTGTAAGACTGATGAATCACAGACCTGTACCTCTGAAACAAATAATACATTATATGTTAATAAAAAAAATATTTTTTTAAATCTGGCAAATAGCAAAAAAACAATGACCTGTCTCACAGGGTACATGGAACCCACCACAGCTTCCAAGAGGTAATTAGCCTAAAGGTAACCCTCAACTCTAACACTACAAGTGTGGAGTCTGTTTAATAGTGGGGAGCATTTTATTTTTTTTCAAGATTTTATTTATTTGTCAGAGAGAACGAGAGCACAGGCAAGGGGAGCGGCAGACAGGGAGAAGCAAGCTCTCTGCTGAGCAGGGAATCCAACGCGGGGCTTGATCCCAGGGTCCTGGGATCATGACCTGAGCCAAAGGCAGATGCTTAACCAACTGAGCCACCCAGGGGCCCCATTGGTGGGGAGTATTTTAGAACAGGATGTTGACACACATGCCCACATGCACATTGAAGGCCCCATGATTAGAGATACTGAAATCTTGGATCAATTAAAGCTCTAGTTGTTGGAGTTCACTCTTCAAACTTTCCAACACTGTCACATGTAGAGCACTGGGTGTTATACGCAACTGATGAATTATTGAACTCTACATCTGAAACTAATGATGTACCAAATGTTGGCTAATCGAATTTAAATTAAAAATAAATAAATAAAAATAAAACATCTCTGTCTTCATGAAAGAAAAAAAAAAGTGAGGTTATAATCAAAACTTAGACAAGTTAGGGGCGCCTGGGTGGCTCAGTCGGTTAAGCATCTGCCATCAGCTCAGGTCAGGATCCCAGGGTCCTGGGATCGAGCCCCACATGGGGCTCCCTGCTCAGCGGGAAGCCTACTTCTCCCTCTCCCACTCCCCCTGCTTGTGTTCCCTCTCTCGTTCGCTGTCTCTTTCTGTCAAATAAATAAATAAAATCTTTAAAAAAAAAAAAAAACTTAGACAAGTTAATCTGAAACATGACTCAGTATATATAATTCTTATTCTGCTATGCTGTAATGAAGTATCAATGGTAAGCAATTCATGTAGATTATTATAATAATTAGCACATCCAAGTCATGCTTTCCTTTCCCCCTTCTGGCTTCATTTTTTCCTCCAAATCTGTAGACGTGTCAATGTCTACAGTGTTCCTGATACCATGCACTTAACAATGCCTACCACACACACACATAAGCACAGGCACCAAAAGAGGAAAATCCTATGCCCCTTGTTCTGATGATCTTTCACATGGCTGCCTCTGTTGTCATCCTGGGGAGTGCTCCCCACGCTCTCTCCCTCTTCAGTCTCCCTCTTAAGCATCTCCTCCAGGGGAAGAGTCAAGTTAGGTGGGCCTAAAATGTTTATAATTTAGGGAGTCTTATTTAAGAAAAATATCACAAAATTATGAATTCAGAATTAGGTAAAAATGGATGCTCATTTGAAATGAGAACAGTCATAGCAAACTAAAAAATACTTCAAGTAACAAACACCACGGACACCACAAAATCCAGAAAAATTAATAAACTATTTGTATCTTACACTTCTGTAACATTTTTCCACAGACTCCCTCCTGGCTCCATACATTTAAATCTTTGTCTCTGCTCCACTACACACATGCATGCAGGGTCAGACACTGTAGGACACGTATGGCAATGCCACCTCTGGACCTACACGTTCCTGTTAGGACACCAGGCAGGCAACAGGAGTACTCATGGAAGCCATTCCCAGGCCACGATGGCTAGCAATTACTTCAGCACATGTACAAGTGACAGCAAACCATACAAATACATCTTTCTGCTGTGTCCCTTTAGCCAGATCCAGAAACTGCCTGTGGTCACTTTACTCTCCAACATGAGGAGAAGTGTAACAGAGTCAAGTTAGAATGAAAAAGTCTGTGGAGTTTTGGTTAAAATATCTTACTTTTGTACATGTTACCGAACATTTGACCACATGACCACTTCGCTAGGGCCTCTCTAGGGCCTTGGAAGGAGCCCTGCACAGGAAAAGCCCCTGAAACTAAAGTCCCCCCAGCTTGTTGGTAAATCCCCATCTCCCCTTCTCTCACTCCTCCCCCATGGAGTCCAACCCCTACCTACCAGGTTCGACAAGACCCATGAGGCTCAAGGTGCCATGCCTTAGGGAAGGATGGACACACCGACGAGGGAAACAGGAAGGGGAAGCCATACAGATGCCTTCTGTCTTCAAGTCTTGGGACAAAGAGCAAAGGGGGCAGGGGTTAGAATTCTGATGAAAGTCAGGACTTCGAACTCAAGCAAGTGGACTCGAGGTAATTGAATAATGAGCATTTGGCTCATAAAGAGGAGAAGGAGAAGAGAGGGGGAAGAGGAAGGGGAAAGAAAAGAAAATAAGAGAGGAGAGGGGAAGGAAACTAAGAAGAAAGGGAGGAAGAGAAGAAAAAAACAAGAAGTTTCCTTTGTGTACACCTCTTCCCTGGGAAGCAGCCATGTTTATCTTTGTGTCGTAATAACATTTACAAGCTTTCTTCAGACTATACACTCATCCTCTTAAATTAGAAAGAGTGACAGTTCTCTTGGCTCCATTCTGCGAAACGCCAGTTGTCATGATCTCACTATTACAAAAGAGAAAAGGGGGAAAAAACACCTCCCAAGAGATTGGTATCACTTAAAACAAATGCCCAGTGGCCCGGCCATTTGGTCACTGTCCACGTTCCCCAGTGGCATGTGAGTTTTTCATCGAGACCTAAATTGGATGCCAATTTCCATGTCATCGTCCATCTTCAAAATTCTTCACACAATAGTTGGAGTTTTCTTTATGTTTGCTTGCCGTACCCTTTTAACTGACTCTCATACTTTTCTTCCAGGAAAAAAAAAAAAGATAACAACAGAAGACTTGGAAAGATCACTTAATCTGGACTGCACATGTGAAGACTGTTCAGAAAATTTGAAAAATTATAATTTATAAATGGGTGGCTTGAAATAGCATGTTGAACCTCAGAAAAGTTAAATTCTATAGGAGGAATGTGTATAATCAGCATCAGAAACAAACTCCCTCACGGAAATCCTGGAAACTCCATTGTTTCATAGCTTTGCAGTGTCATAGACTTCCTCAGTGACAGGGACCCCTGAAGGTCACTAAATTCCAGATTAACTACCATCCATGCCATTGGTGAAGACATCCAGGAGACATTTCTCAACCCATATCAGAAACATTCCAATGTTGTCATAATCTCCACTTTCAGGAAATCATTATTTCCAAAGATACTGCCATTACTCCACATACTTTGTGAAAATAAATAGATCAACACCATTACAATATCAATAAGAAAAACAAGGTACAGAATTAAAGCACATTCTATTCCTCTGCAAGCTAACTTGTCTGTACTTTTTTCAGCCTTTGAACCACCTGTGAGGCTCCCATACCTAACCCAGGTACTCCCTGGACCCTTCAGTTGTGGGCAAAACAACTACACATCTCACTCTACAAAAGATTTGGCTGGTGATGGGCTGATGGATTCTTTCATAGTTCCCAGAGAGCCTGGAAGTCAAATTTCCTCTAGTTCCATAAACCCTGCTCAAGAATCAAAGTGATTCTCCATCGCCTCCTCGGCTGGGTAAATCTGAAGTAATGGTGCATTTCTAAAGCACTTGGCAATCCCAAGCTCAAGCCAAGATGTAGCGCCCCTCCCAGGAGCAGCAGGAAGTGTTACAGAAAAGTCAAGAGAGAGTCAGGGACTCTGAGGGGAGCAGAGAGAAAAATAGAGGCAGCTTTGGTCAACAAGCTATGTTCAGTGTTTTCTCTGTCCTTCCTTCCTCCCTCTTCTCTTCACCTCCTGGGTCTCCCATCTCTCATACCTTGTTCTAAACAGGCAAATTGGAAAGCTCTTCTGCTGATTTTAATACTGAGACATCTTCGAAACCATATGCAATGAGTCTCGAGCCAGGGAAAGATTGAGCTGGAGGTCAGGGCACCTGGGCTGTTTTCTGGACTTCCACCACCAACAGGCTCTAGGACCTCATTCAGGTCACTTCCCCTCCTTGAACCAACTTCATCTATTAACTGAGTGGTTGGACTAGCTGGCTATTTCTGGCTTAAAAATTCCCAGATTTTATTTATGGAGGAATTTCAAGTACTGGGAGAGAAAGAAGAAAGTGGAAGGCAGGAGTCTTTGGACTCATTACACTGAGACCATCAGTGATACCCCAGCCCCCTGCCCTTATCTGTAAGGCTGCCTTCAGATGTGCGCCCTTCTTGTGAGGTGGCAAAGATAGAAAAGAAAAAGTTCTCACACTGAAACCCAAACCAGCCGTACCTATGAATGCTCCAGAAGGACACTGAGATAATAAAGCATAAAAGCTGAGTAGAGAATAAGATCTGAGGATCTAATGCATAACATGGTGACTACAGTTGATAATACCGTATTATCTAATTGGCATTTGCTATGAGAGTAGAAAGTAAAGAGTAGAAAGTAAACACAAGAAAGGTAACTATGTGAGCTGATGGATGTGTTGATTAACTTGATGGAGGGAGCCCTTTCCCAATGGACGGGTATATTAACTGCACATTGCACGTACATTTTGAGTATCTGATCATTTTGTCAGTTTACCTCAATAAAGCTGAAAAAAAAGTCAAAGAGAGAGAAGAACATGAAAGGGAATTTGGAGAGGCTGCTCCAACTTTTCACCATCAACCCAAGTAGCCCTGCACCCCCATCCAGAGGACCAATGGGTCTTTTGTGAAAGACGGCATGGTGGGTGAGGGGTCTATCATTATCTCTGGTAAGAGGAATTCCCTCATTTTCCTTTCTTGCTAACTCTCCACACTTCCATCTCTGGGCCCAGGCTGAGATCTCATCATCTCCTTTTTCCTTCTTCTTGCCCCATGTCCTCGATTTCCTAGCAGGTCCATTTCCCAACTCCTTCACTCATGATCAGCTACTCCTGACTAGCCTTTTCTCTGTGAGCGCCCTGGACTACATCTCAACAGTGGGTAGTGTTTGCTGCTGGCAAAGGCAAAGGAAGAAAGGATGGCGCAACTTCTCCAGAAAACGCTTGAATAATAAATGTGAAGAGTCTTTAATATATTTTATCCTGTGACTTATTCTTCTTTCTCTTATCCAAAAGAAGTCAGAAGAGGTTCCAGTGAAGTATGAGTGAAAAGGCAATCCAGGCAGATGAAAAAGCTGCAGGAGTTGTGATATTTGTGGCTCTGAGTAACAGGAAACAGCAACAAATTGGCTTAAATAATCAGCACATATCTAGAGAAATCTGGAGGCAGGTGAGCCTTCAGGGTTGGTAGATTTAGCAACTCAAAAAATGTAGTCTAACATTCAGGTGCCTTCCAGGTCTCTGCTTTTCCTTCCGCAACATTGGTCTCTTGCTGAGTTTGGCTCCCCTAGTGGCCAACAGCGTTTCTCAGCATTCTTGTTCACGTCCAAATGGAGCCAGAGAGAGCCTGATTTCCCAGGGCTTTTTCTGAAAAATAAGAAAGAAGTTTTCCCAGAAGCCTTCAGCAAACTTCTCATTGGCCAGAATTGGGTCACATGGCAATTCCCAAATTAATCACTGTCCGGACAGGAGGAGATGGTAGTGGAGAAGGGAGTTACCCGGAAGCCAACGATTCTACCCCTTCTTACTGAGATCAATTCCCAGAGAGTACTGACTCAATCCTGTGGGGACAGGCGCGAGGTTTGGGAGTCGGTCACCTCATGCAGCCCAAGGGCTCAAGCATATCCACATGAAATGGTATAGCTGGTTGGGGGAAATGGTGAGTAGTCCAATTCCTTGGCACCATAAATTCACTTGAGCACAAAGGGCCTTGGAAATTCAACTATTAGAGCACTTCCCAAGCCCAAACCTTTGGGTCCTTACAATAGAGTCCTTATACATAAGAAAATAAAATTTACTTTGAAAAACTAAATAATAAAGAATGTAAGCTGATGCACTCTGGGGTAGAGATAAGCCATGCTTCAAAGAAAGAAGAAAGAGTACAACATAAAGCCACTGGAGAACATCTCATGAAGGAGGCGGATTGGGGTTGGACTGAAGGATAAGAAAAATCTCCTGGTAACTTGCCACTGGCTTTGCCCATCAAGGTAGCTGAACTGAAACAACTTTGAGCTATGAGCTACCGAAAAATATTCAGAGGGAATGAATTTGTGATGTCTTCATTGTAGAGATGCTATGATTTTGGTCTATTCTGGAATTGCTGCTCACTTGGAAGAAATTTTCCACTGCGGAACATTTCCGATATGTTTTTTTATTAAATCCCTACACAAAATCACAGCCCACCTTGCTGTTCTTTGCTAAACAAAATTTTTTCTCAATTATCCTGCTCTCCTTAATCACATGTAATTTTTAAACTAGCTGTTACTGACAGTCCTTTCCTCCTATTTACTGGCAATGTTTTTAGGTCAATCCCACATCCAATTAGGGGAACTTGGAAAAAGGAAATCCTACAGCAAAATGCCATATGCCTTACAGTTTAATTTTAAATACATAATACTCAAGGATAGCAACTTGGCAAAGAGAGAACTGGACCCTTTCCCTGGAAGACCCATCACTCGGGTCCATGTCAGATTACTGGCCTGAAATCCCAGCATTTGTAAATACAGACCCAAGAGGGACGATATCCCTCCATTTAAAGGTGGAGGTTTTCTTTCCCCTTTTTTCCATTGCTGCTTCTCTCAAAGCTTCCCCGAGGTATTTAGGTTTCCGGGGAATATTTTCAGCACACACTGACCAGGTGGAATGTGGGTAAGTTTCTAACGCTGCCCAAACACCCCCTCCACTGTGATCAGTCCTTTCCACCAGAAAAACTAGAGTGCTGTGACTTGGGTAAGGTCTTTGTGTTTGCACTAAATAACTCCTATACCTCTGTCAGCTTTCTTTGACAAGATAGCTCTTCCCTGCCACCGTACAGATCACCTTCCTATCTGGAAAGCATGTCTGAGGATAAAATTCTTCTCCTTGTTTTGTTAAAAGAAGCCAAGTTCCAAGAAAATCCAGAGGGATTCCCACAGTCCCTTAGTCACGGAAGCAGCTAGCCTGAGGGGGCATTCAAGTGAGCTTCTCTTCTAGCCTATCTATCTCCCCAGGGGAGATGAGCTTTCTACAAAAGGAAAGCTGTATCCTTTTTGTGGGCCTCTTGTGGACCTTATGCCCCCAGCTGATCTGTCTAAAATTAGCAAGTGGGTGAATAAGCAGGGGGCCATCAGCTGGCCATCCCTCCAAAAACTGTGCCTAAGTGCTTGATATGATGAAGAATTAATAGCAAGTGAAAAGAAAAAATTGCCTTTCAAGGAGCACACAGGATGCTAGGGAGAAGGAAGGAGAGGGACATGTATGGCTGCTGACTCTGGAATCTTCGGATCTGTTTGGATGAGTCATTACCAATGACTTCTACAACAGGAATCTGATTTGACTAATTATCCGATAGAAACTTTTGTTTCTGTCTCTCAACATGTGAAATCTATCTGGCTCTCAGGTTTAGTTATTACTTAAGCAACAAACCAACATGTGTCTTAGGAACATACTTGTCATCTTCCAGAAGTACTCGATGTATATTGAGTAACTAGAAAACATTCATGCTGTAATCCACACACACGTGCCCCTTGTCACACAACACTCCCACACAGGAAAAGTGAAACTGCCCTTTGATGAACACAAACTCGTGGGTGTTTCCAGCAGTTAGGAGTCCTGCCAGGTGTGAGTCCTAAGAAGGAAGGTGAACCCGAGGGCTTTCCCCAGCCTGTGGCTGAGATCCTTATTTGGTAAAGTTACTACCTAGCGTCCTGAGTCTCAAGGCCAGCCTGATAGCGCAGGTCCACAGCAGGGAAAGTGTGGCTGCTGACATCCCAGCCCTAAGAGATGAATGGAATTCCAGGCAGCTGGAGTCACGCTGGCTTGAGACAGTGGTTTGGAGACCAGACTTCCAATGACAGAAGCATTAAGCAGCTGCGCTCATGGTAATTGGTGCACCCACAGAAATGTAACCCACACCTCTGTTTCAGGAGCTGAAAAATGAAAAGAACGTTGAGGGAAGAAAAAAGGAAATAAAATGATAGGTGGAGGGTAATTTATTACTTTATGGATCTGTTCTGTAAATAGTTTGACCCCAGAGCCAGATGGTTCCGCAAATCCTCCAACCAGGAGTCACGTTAAGAAGCACGAGTGGGCGGAAAAACTGTTTTTCAAGACACAAGCTCAGTTTTGGTTTGAGGGAAGTAGATAGGAGTACGTTTCCTTAACATTCCTGGCTAGAAAGAAGCGGTCTTCGCGCGTCCCCTTCATCAGAATACATATACCGCCCCCAAGCGGCCAGCCGTGGAAGCGCGGTAGCAGGGCGAGAGGCGACTTTCGCGGGGACTTGGGCGCCCGGCAGCTGCGGAAAGTGTGCCCCGACGGGCAGCGGGGACGCGGGCTCTGTTCACCGCCCGGCTGGCCGACGCGACCCCGCACTCAGCTCCCTTAGGGCTCGGGCGGACGGCGGGCGCGTGGTCCCACAACCCACCGCGGGGATGGAGGAGGGTCACCAAATACCCCAGCGGGAACTTCTTTAACGACTGGTTCTCTCTCGGCCCCATTTACCCCGTCGGGCTCATTCGGTTTTACAAACGGGCTCAGTCCCCAAGTGTCAGCCGTCGCCCAGGTATTCAAGGAGATGGGTTTGCCTGAAAGTCCCCCTAAGGGTCTGGGGGCGGGGCGGGGGGGTAGGTTGGAGGCTAAAGCCTCGTCGCCGCTCGGGTTGCTCACACTGACTCCCGGGGCCAAAGCGCTGCTCGCGGGTGCGCCAAGGCTGCGTGGGCGGGCACCTATTTTTCAGAGACTTTCCACCGCTCTTCGCCCGAACCCCCCCCCCCAACACCTCGCTAGCTGAAAAGTTATGCGCCAGGCAGCGGGGGGCGGAGAGAGGAACCCAGACTGCCCCCCCCGTCCTGCCCGGCCGCCTCCCATTGGCCAGAGGAATCCCCAGGAATGTGAGCGCGCCTTTAAAAGCGCGCCGCGCCGCCGCCTCGCCAGCCACTGCCTCCGAGCCGGCCGCCGAGTCCCGGCTCCCGCGAGCCCTTCCCGCGCAGCCTCCGACTCCCGCCCCGCGCCTCTCCGGGACTCGGCGCCCGTCGCTGCGCCCTCGCCGCCACCCCGGGCCGCTGCACCCGAGTGCACACAGGTAAGGAGTCCCCGGGCGGCCGCCGAGGACCGGTGCTGCCCTGGTCAGCCACCTTGAGCTCCGAGGCTTCAGCCCCTCGGCGGACCCCGGATCTCCTACTCTTCGCCTTCCCCCGTGTCCCTGTCGTCAGAGGGCTCCAGAGCTCTTCTCTCCGGCCTTGGGGTTCATAAACCAACTCGTCAGGACTCCCCAAGATTTTCTTTTATTCTCCCAGCGCTCCCCACACCTTTCTATCAGTCGTCTAGAGGAGAGTCTCTACTTCCCCATGCCTCCCTGCGCCCCCAGACTGCATCTCCTGGTCCTGCTGTTTGCCCTCAGCTTCCCAAGGAAAAGTCCCCAGGTGGTTGGTCTTTGCCCCAGGGCCAACCCCCAACTTTAAAACTACAGTCTCCTCTCCTCGACTCTTTTTCTTCCAGATGCCCTGTCCAAAGTAAATATTGTCGTCCCCCCACCCCCGCCCCGTCCAGCAAATGTGGGGCCAGAGGGGGATGCCCCAGGGCCCTGGCCCCAAGCCCAGCCCCCAGGTTGTGCCCACCCTCCCTGCTTGGCTGCCTCTGACCTTGGGCTCTGTGTTTCCTGTTACAGGCTCCCTGCTGGGCACAAACAGCTCCACCATGGGGCTGGCCTGGGGACTCAGTGTCCTATTCCTGTTGCATGCATGTGGCTCCAGCCGCATTCCCGGTGAGTCTATGTATACCTTTTGAGAGGGGAGGGAAGATGAGGTCCGGGTTAGCCCGAGGGTGCCTTCCTCCCATTCTCTCCTCTGCCAGGTGTCTCTCCCCAGAGCCCTGACGGAACATCAGCAGGCAGGTTCCCTCTGACCCTGGTGTTCGTTCAGTTCTTGCCGTAGCTGCCCAGAGTTTTCGCCCTGTCCTTTAGTTGCCATCCCTGGCCTCAGCCTAGAAAGCTCACTGTGTGTCTTGCTCCTATTGAACAGAGTCTGGGGGAGACAACGGCGTGTTCGACATCTTTGAACTCACCGGGGCTGCCCGTAAGGGCTCCGGGCGCCGCCTGGTGAAGGGTCCTGACCCTTCCAGCCCAGCTTTCCGCATTGAGGATGCCAACCTAATCCCCCCAGTACCTGATGACAAGTTCCAAGACCTGGTGGATGCTGTGCGGGCAGAGAAAGGCTTCCTTCTCTTGGCCTCCTTGAGGCAGATGAAGAAGACCCGAGGCACGCTGCTGGCCATAGAACGGAAAGACCACTCAGGCCAGGTCTTCAGTGTGGTCTCCAATGGCAAAGCGGGCACCCTGGACCTGAGCCTGACCGTGCAAGGGATGCAACACGTGGTGTCGGTGGAAGAAGCGCTGCTGGCGACCGGCCAGTGGAAGAGCATCACCCTGTTTGTGCAGGAGGACCGGGCCCAGCTGTACATTGGCTGTGAGAAAATGGAGAACGCGGAGCTGGACGTCCCTGTCCAGAGCATCTTCACCAGGGACCTGGCCACCACGGCCAGGCTCCGCGTCGCGAAAGGAGGGGTCAATGACAACTTCCAGGTGAGGTGTCCTCGTTGTTGGTGGGGTTGACTGCTCAACAGCTGACCTGTCAGGAGGGCTAGAACAGGAGAGGCAGGGTTTCTGGTATGGGAGACCCTGCCCGTGGCCTAAAGCAGTGGTTCTCCGACGTCAGGGAGCATCAGACTCACCTGCAGGGCTTGTTAAAGCACACACCGCTGCACCCCATTCCCGGAGTTGCAGATTCAGTGTGTCTGGGATGGGGCCTGATGATTTGTATTTCTAACAAATTCCAGGTGAAGCTTCTGGTGCTGGTGTTCTGGGGACCGCACTTTGAAAACCACTAAAGGAAACAAGAAATGGTTTTCCTATAGCCACCTGTTCAAGCCTTAGAGACTCCTTATGCTCTTTTCAAGAAAATAACTTATTTCAAAGCATTCTACCAATTGTAATGTAGCTTGAAATGGATACTGCCAGCAGAATAAATACCACTTTGCTATTTGATTCCCCATGGGGATGGAGCTGGTCTCGGGAGCCGGGTCTCCGAAGGTGAAAATAGTGATTATTTGCTGCTGCAGCTTCTTCCTCGCTTAAACATCTAGGTTTTTGCAGCTGTGCTTTGAAACTCCCACATCTAACTCTTTGACACTGGAGAGTATCATTTAAGCCTGTCCTTAGTATCCGATTCTATTTCCTGTGTACCCAAGTAGGCTGATAACGGATTTCTTTGTAAAGTACTGAAGACTTGGCAGGAGATCCAATTAAGATTGTGATTGTTTGGCAGTTTACATTGGTGTGTTATTTTGACATGGTAATCTCTAAAGGGAGCGCTTTCAAACTTTTAGAACGTCCATTGTGTCCTTTTCCTGGCATAAACCGTTTCCCCCACCCATTTCCCCCCAGCCCCCTCACCACCACTCTACAAGTAATGTGTGTCCTCTGCCCCCAGGGGGTGCTGCAGAACGTGAGGTTTGTGTTCGGAACCACACCAGAAGCCATCCTCAGGAATAAAGGCTGTTCCAGCGGTGAGTACCCTTCTATTCTGGGGGGCATATGAGGACATTCAGGGGATTCCACCCAAAACAAGCTGACAAACTTAGGGAACCGCGGTTGTGCATAAATTACCCAGGGTAACTTAGTTAAGAGATGTATGAAAGTGATCTCAAAGGGTGATCCACCTATGTGCCTCCCCTCCCCCTGTGTCCTTCACCCCAGGTATAATGTCTTTCCAACTAGGAGCTCCAGGGGCTGGCCAGTGAAAACAGCTGTGTTAAGACCTTCCATTACTTTTCTCATGGCATTCCTTTCTTTCTTGGCAGCCACCAATGTCCTTCTCACCCTCGACAACAATGTGGTAAACGGCTCCAGCCCTGCCATCCGCACTAACTACATTGGCCACAAGACGAAGGACCTGCAGGCCATCTGCGGCATGTCCTGTGATGAGCTGTCCAGCATGGTCCTGGAGTTGAGGGGCCTGCGCACCATCGTGACCACGCTCCAGGACAGCATCCGCAAAGTGGTCAGTGGCCTCCACTCCCAGCCCTTTAGCATGAGCACCTGAAAGTGTATCACAGATGACCCCCAGTGAAAATGAAGATGACACTAATGACCTTTCTCCCCCTTCTAGACTGAAGAGAACAAAGAGTTGGCCATTGAGCTGAGGAGGCCTCCCCTCTGCTACCACAATGGAGTTCAGTACAGGAATAACGAGGAGTGGACCGTTGATAGCTGCACGGAGTGCCGCTGTCAGGTGAGGGATCATTCCAGAATGAAATAGGAAGTGATTATGTGTTTGAAGCCAGTCTGTAGGGAAATACCAGATGGCCACACAAGCTCTTTCTATGCTCCATAGCCTGATAACCAAAGTGGTTGCTTTTTGGGTTTTTTTGTTTGTTTGTTTCAAGATGCAATTGTGACCTGCCATAAAATCTTGAAACTCTCAAAAGTTTTTCAAAGTCTTCATTATACCTCAGGCTAAGTATCTAAAAGAACAAATCTGCTAAGACATTTGAGTAATTTACCTGCTTTCGTTCAAAGGCTAGGTGTTGAATGTCTGGTAAATAAAACCTGGTCGGAACATTCCTTTTATTTCTCCAACCCTGACTTGCATTCAACAATGACCTCGAGATTCCCTTAATACAGTGCTGATTGTTCAAATCACTTAGCCCGGACACTGAGGACGTAACTGTCCACTTAGCTCAGGGTACCACCTGCAGTGTGTGTATCACTGGCTCTCCCCAAAGCCGGTACCGGGCGCCTCGGTTTGTCTGATACGCTGAGCAGAGTCCGCTTAAATACAAATCCTGGATTGCTAGATTTGGGAGCCAACTTGATGTCTGTTCGTCTCCAACATAATATAAAACCAGAACTATACATGAAGGGGGAAAATGCTCACTGATCTTGTCTCTATAAAAAGAAAATTTTAAAATTTAAAAGTCCTGACTGAGTTTGGAGTTCATTTTCAGACACCGATTAAAAGACTTGACTCAAGATGTTTGGTGGTTCCCTTTGGATAAATTCTACATGCTGTCACTTCCACCACTCAGTAGCAATTAAGAACTCTATAAGGCATTAAAACTGTCTCCACAATATGGTGGCTGCAAATCAGACAGACAGATTTATTAAACTCCTTCCACTGGAGTGTTTACAGCTCTGACCATGTTTCGTCTTGTAATTTGAAATGTTACAGTATATAAACTTCTGCTTACAATATGCTTAGTAACCCATGTCTCCCTCTTGCCCTGCAGAACTCCGTTACCATCTGCAAGAAAGTGTCCTGCCCCATCATGCCCTGCTCCAATGCCACTGTCCCTGACGGAGAATGCTGCCCACGGTGTTGGCGTAAGTTTGTAAAACCGCATAACCATTCTTGAGTGACGAGGTCCGTTCTCCATACACACAGGACAGCTGAAAGGGGACACTGGAACCCCACCCCCATTTCCATTGTGTGTTTAAACTCCGTTTCCTGCTGCGGCATCTGGTTAACGGACGGCTTGGCTGCTCTCTAGGCAATAATGATCTGGGCACAGCTTACTGATTTTGACTTGATGCTCGGAGGAAAGGAGAGACGAATGTGTAGCAGCAATAGCTCTAATGGAGTGCTTAGATTTTGACACTATGGCCTAGAGGGAAGAAAAATCTGCTCACCAGATAAATTGACGGTCTGTAGTGCTCGCACTGAACTTAATTGCGCCTGAAGGTTACATCCATTTTATCTGCAGGAGTAGGAAGCCTAAGACTAAGAGCAGTTTCAGTTTCAGCAGAAATAAGGCCCTGTATTGTTCATGGCACCCTATCCCCTGGTTGGTGTTGCCAGTATAAATTATTCACTTTGCTGAGACAATATTGAATGTAGTACGTACAAGTCATAAAAGGATTCAGCACACTTAAGATAAGAACTGAAGCAGGAAAGTAGCACTCCCCCTACACCTCACACACCCCTACACAACTGGTAGACACAACCGGTCACAGCTCCGAGTAAGTAGTCTCACCCAGGGACCGTGCCAGCGCGGTTGGCACTGTGATGATCGTGCGCACATCCGCTGCTGCTCAGCTTTCACTTCAGGTGTGGGCGGAAGGGACCAGAGCGCGCTGGGGACCAGCGGAGTCCTGACCTTGAATCAGGGATTGCTAGGAAAACTTCCAACTGCCGGCAAGAGAAACAAGTTCTCTGTCTTGTGTCTGATACAGCTACATGTGATTGCAGTCCTGGGGCCCGGGCAGACGGTAAACAAGCCCATTCTCTTGTGCAAATATGTCCGGAGCAGGCCCCACATGCTAGGGTAAGAGGAGCTGCGCACTGGTGAGCCTCATGACCGAGCTGGAGGCCGAGCCAGCGGTAGCGAAGCTGCCTTCAGCTCATCTGCCAAACACATGGCCTGTGGCTCCCCTGACAGTCCAGAGTGACTCCCATGAGCAGCCTCCACATCTAGTGCTCTGGAAGCCTCAGACTGGAAATGCGTATCCAGATATCTAAAGTCAGGAAAGGGAAACTCACTTAAAATGCTGAGACAGGAGGCCCCAAACATGCGGGGAGAAGGCGGGGCTGTGCTGAGCCTTCCGTTCCCCCGCTGCTACACATGCAAGGACTTGGGATAGACCCTTCGGCTACTGGCCTAAGACATACATGGCTTTTTGCCCTCTGGCAAAGGAAGAAGGTCCTAAAGAGCGCGAGCTACAGAATAGCTTGTCTTCGCTGATCACACACTAAATGAACCCACTTCCCCTGCAGCCAGCGACTCTGCGGATGACGGCTGGTCCCCATGGTCCGAGTGGACCTCCTGCTCTGCGACCTGTGGCAATGGAATCCAGCAGCGCGGTCGCTCCTGTGACAGTCTCAACAACCGATGCGAGGGCTCCTCCGTCCAGACGCGGACCTGCCATATTCAGGAGTGCGATAAGAGATGTGAGCATCTTGGCTGCTTAGCAATGCAGAGCACAGACTTGGCCTTGTCCTCAGCCAGACAGGATAGAGGTTAAGGGTACAGGTTCTCAACTGTCTGCATCTGAACCCCAGTTCTGCTTACCTCTGCACCCTTGAGCACAACTTCCCTCCCTGAGGCCCTTTCCTCACCTGCAAATTGGGGGGAATAATAGCTTGTGATAGGGTTATTTTGAGGATTTCGTTTAGGTAATGCATTCAAAGCGGTTAGCACAGAGCTTGAGACCTGGTGAGCACCCTATAACTGTCAGCTTTGTATTTTAGTTAAACAGGATGGCGGCTGGAGCCACTGGTCCCCATGGTCATCTTGTTCCGTGACCTGTGGCAATGGTGTGATCACAAGAATTCGACTCTGCAATTCTCCGAGCCCCCAGATGAACGGGAAGCCATGTGAAGGCGAAGCCCGGGAGACCAAAGCCTGCCAGAAAGACGCATGCCCCAGTAAGTGAGAGCGGGCCACACAGCTGAGGGCTCAACAGCTCCGCGCAGCTATAGGTGTCTGGGGCCTCTAGGTCGGTGGGTCGTGGGGGGGGGGGGGGGGGGAAGGTTACTTCCTAGGGAACAAGTAGAAGCAAAGTCCTGCATGCTCAGCAGCTTCTTTTAATAAAAAACGGAAAGAAAACCATTTCAAACTCTCTTCCCAAACATTCTTCCCATGTGTCAAACGAGTGGAGAACAAGTTAGAGTCTTCTGGGACAGGTGAGGTGTTTGAAAATTGGCCTTAACTTGGGCCTGTGCTTCACTTCTTTGCAGTCAATGGAGGCTGGGGTCCCTGGTCACTGTGGGACCTCTGTTCTGTCACCTGTGGAGGAGGGGTGCAGAAACGTAGCCGGCTCTGCAACAACCCCACACCCCAGTTTGGAGGCAAGGACTGTGTTGGTGACGCAACAGAAAACCAGATCTGCAACAAGCAGGACTGCCCAGTTGGTGAGTCTTGCAGCCCAGGATCAGAGCACCCTTGGGAGTTCGGGTTTCTTTGTTGTGGTTTCACTGAAAGCCATGGTCAGCATTCGGTGCGGGGGGGGGATGGGGAGTTCTAGCTCTGAATGGTCCTGTGTGTTCGGACTATAGTATCCGTCTGGCATTTCCGAGTAATCCCAACACGTGAACGGTTACATAGAGCCCACGATGTTGAATGCTTTATTGTTTTGTGACGAGCGGGGCCGACAAGAGCCGCTCAGACCAACCGTGTGCCTGTCTCCCTGATCTCAGACGGATGCCTGTCCAATCCCTGCTTTGCTGGGGTCAAGTGCACGAGTTACCCAGACGGCAGCTGGAAGTGCGGTGCCTGTCCCCCGGGCTACAGCGGAAATGGTGTCCAGTGCCAAGACGTGGATGAGGTGAGGACGTACTGGCGGCGTTACCGGGCGTCGGGGAAGCAGCTGACCTGGTCCCAGCCCCTTCCCGCGGCGGCGGCGCCCACACAGGAGGCACACTGTTGTTTCTCCCACAGTGCCAAGAAGTACCCGACGCCTGCTTCCAGCACAGCGGCGAGCACCGGTGTGAGAACACGGACCCCGGCTACAACTGCCTGCCCTGCCCGCCGCGCTTCACGGGCCCGCAGCCCTTCGGCCGGGGTGTGGACTACGCCACCGCCCACAAGCAGGTAGACGGGACTAGATCCCCCGACGGGAGTGGAGCGGGGGCCGAGCGGGGGCCGTGGCCGACCAGCCGGCCAAGGGAGGCCTGTCCTGTCACAGCCTTCCCAAAAGACGGGCAGAGGGCCGAGCGTACGGCCTAGGGCTTAGAAACGGGCCAAGACAGTCCATTGAAAACCCAGCAGGGGGAGAAATAGCCCATCACACTAGAAAATGCTGCTCTGGGGACTCAGGGGCGAGCTGATGGGCTTGTACATCCACTGGGGGAGAAGTGGGAGGGACAGAGGTACCCCGCACTCCTCCTCACGGAGCCTCCGTGTCCGTGGAGAGGAGAGGGATGCGGGGACTCTCTCGGAGACTCTGCATTCACTTCGGGACGCTGTGCCCGCAGGTGTGCAAGCCGCGCAACCCCTGCACAGACGGGACGCACGACTGCAACAAGAACGCCAAGTGCAGCTACCTGGGCCACTACAGCGAGCCCATGTACCGCTGCGAGTGCAAGCCCGGCTACGCGGGCAACGGCGTCATCTGCGGGGAGGACACGGACCTGGACGGGTGGCCCAACGAGGACCTGGTGTGCGTGGCCAACGCCACCTACCACTGCAAGAAGGTAGAGCCCGCTTCCCTCGCGTGCCTCCCAAAAGAAGGCGTGTCGCCCTGACCCACGGAAGAGGCTGAGCCATTTTTAATGCTTCAAGTTTGAAAGTGAAAGATGAAATCACACAAAGGCCAAATGGCATGAAGTCTTCACATTTAATCCCCTGGTGCCATGAACATGAAGAGGGCGGGCCCTGTTGGCCAGTGCACTCCAGAGCAGGTTCCTTCCTCCCGAAAAGTGTTCATGACTCTCCCAAATACCAGCAGGGCAGGACCAGTGCTCCCAGCATATATAAAGCACAGGGTATTTATACAAACGACATATCCCCCAAGAAAATGCTTAGTTTCGTGTCCTCCCGTGAGAAACCGTAAGATGCCATTGGGGAGCACAGCAGTTCTAGTCCGTGTGGGGCATCTGGGGGCCATGCCCCGGGCTCGGGCTGAGCGAGGGGCATGCGGACCGAGCTTTCATGTGCATCCTCTCTTTCCAGGATAACTGCCCCAACCTGCCCAACTCCGGGCAGGAGGACTACGACAAGGACGGGATCGGCGACGCCTGTGATGACGATGATGACAATGATAAAATCCCAGACGACAGGGTAAGGGTGTGGCCCATGCCTCCTTCGTTCCCCTTCTTCATGCGAGACTCTGACACAGAGTTACGCGGGGCCGGTTGGAACACCTAGATGTTGCCAAGACAAGGTTTAAAATGAGGGTTTTGGGTTTTCCTCACAACCTCCCCCACCCCAGGTTTGAGCAAGAAATGACAACATATGAACAAACGACACTCAGCTCCCCAGATTTGTTTCACATGCTTCCCTAAATTGCAGTAAAATTTGTATCGGGCACACTGAGAACTGGGGCGGTGTCCTTCTATTTACATTTCACCGACTTGTAACCCACAGGAATCCATTTTTCATTCGGTAGGCCCTGGCTTTCAATTTCTACAGTGAGGATTAAGTAGAAGGTGTTACAGATGGTTGCAGGCTTGAGCTGGTTGCACGGACAGTGTTGTAAAATGCGCCATTCTTTTGCAGGACAACTGCCCCTTCCATTACAACCCAGCCCAGTATGACTATGACCGAGATGACGTGGGAGACCGCTGTGACAACTGCCCCTACAACCACAACCCAGATCAGGCTGACACGGACAACAATGGGGAAGGAGACGCCTGCGCCGCAGACATCGATGGGGATGGTGAGGCCCTCCCTGACGGCAGCAGGCCTGGGGGCAGTGGGGACCATACTCAGCTCTCACCTGAGTTCTCTCCAGCCCTGGCTCTGGGGGTGCGGTTTGTTGAAACCCCAGAGGCTGGAGATTCCAGCCCTGACTGGTCACCTGTTCTCTGTAGGTATCCTCAATGAACGAGACAACTGTCAGTATGTCTACAACGTGGACCAGAGGGACACGGATATGGACGGGGTTGGAGATCAGTGTGACAACTGCCCTCTGGAACACAATCCAGATCAGGTAGGTGGACTCCATTGAGAATCTTCCAGTAGAGTACTGGAATAGCTTTTGCTAGGCCCTTAAAAAAAAAAAAGGAGTTAAAGAGAGTTCAAACTCTTTCATGACCATGGCTCTCAGAGGTCTCAAAGCCAATTGCAATATTTTCATGAGAATGAAATCTTTCATGAGACCTCCTTGCATGAGAGCATCCCAAAAATCCTTAGTGTGACAATCTTGTAACTTCACTCGTCTATCAGGTCTCACCTACCCTGCATGATCTACCAAATTATACAAAGCAGAAATCTAGTAACTCTATAGTAATCATTTCTGACACTAAGATGGAAGGAAAATATTCTCAGGAAAATTAATAACTATTTTCATGGCTAACGATATAGTCTGGCTGTAAGAAAACCTCAACCTAAAAATACTTCCAAAAGCTAGAGAAATTCCAGTTTGTCATTCTTCAAAATTATTTGGCATTGCAAACAGATTATTCTCTACCTGTGTGAGGGAGTCCTACATGTAGACATTAGCCAGAACAGGTTCCATGTCTGAAAGTATTTCTTTCCACGTGTAATTGGCCATCATATTTTATCAATGTAAGTTAAGGCAGGTCTTTTTTTAAAATGCTTTGCTGTAGAAACCTGGAAACCAGCTTTTTAAAAATGGAAATTTTATAAGATCACAGAAATGATAAATCCAGCTTTTTCCTCCTAACACTTGTTCTTATGAGGTCCTGGAAAACAAAAGCAACAGGATAAATAGCTGTGGGCTGTAACAGGAAAGTGGAAGGCTCTGGGATAGCTTTGCTGAGCAAATGGCATTGAGGGTCCTCTGTTTTGAGTTTGAGTCTTACCATAAACTTCATTAATATCATTTATCTCCCTGGAAGAGTTTGTTTTGTTCCTCAGATTATAATATTTATAACTATTCAGGCATTATGTAAATCTTACAAGAAAAATTCCAGTCTCTGTATAAATAACCTCTGAGCATCCCATGCACACTGAAGAATATGAAAGTACTGAGAAATAGTTTTGAAGAAACTTAGAAGTTTGACTTTACCTGAACCAACAAATAATCCTCATAGACTAGATGTATTAAAACCAAATACAAAAAAAATTTTAAAATCCTTAATCTCCACCATACACATTACCCAATATACACAAGAAACAGTGCCATGTTTCCATGATTTAATGAGCTAGAGTAGAAGTGGACATGTCAACAGTTTTATAACTGAAACCTTCGATGGAAAATAAGACACAAAGAATTTCATTTAATGTTGAGAAATAAGCAGTTAACAGACTGAAATCTTAATGTTTTGATCCATTAAAGTGAGGTACATTAGTGATTGATTTTATTTAGAAAGTTTTATATTTAAAAACTCTAAATATCTTTTAAAATTCATATGAAAACAAGGATCAAGAAAAATTTTTAAGATTTTATTTATTTGAGCAAGGTGGGGGAGGGGCAGAAGGAAGAGGGAGAGGAAACCGGAAAGAATCCCACGCAGACTCTACACTGAGTGTGGAGCCCAACACGGGGCTCAATCCCAGGACCCAGAGATCATGAGCTGAGCTGACATCAAGAGCCAGATGCTTAACCAACTGAGCCACACAGATGCCGCAAGGATCAAGAAAATTTTACTACTACTCTGTTTTGGCAATAGCTTATAGACCTGAAACCCCACTGGCCATATCAAACATGGGAGAAGCTTCCATTAAGTCCTCTTTCCCATTAGTGACTTAAACTTCAATTTACCTTCCCTTTCTGTCTCTTTCAGCTCGACTCTGACTCAGACCGCATTGGAGATACCTGTGACAACAATCAGGATATTGATGAAGATGGCCACCAGAACAACCTGGACAACTGTCCCTATGTGCCCAATGCCAACCAGGCTGACCATGACAAAGATGGCAAGGGAGATGCCTGTGACCATGATGATGACAATGATGGCATTCCTGATGATAGGGACAACTGCAGACTCGTGCCCAATCCTGACCAGAAGGATTCTGATGGTGAGTCAGTGGAGCCCCTTTCTAAGAGACCAACACCATGGCTATCTGGATTGAGAAAATAAAAGCAAAACTAAATGCATTTGAGAGGATAAAGAGACAAGATGACAACTTAGAATAGATAGTCAATTTCTGAGACCAGTCATGTTTCAGAATTTCCCTGAACTCTTGCCTTTTTGACCTTAGGTGATGGTCGAGGTGATGCTTGCAAAGATGATTTTGACCATGACAATGTGCCAGACATCGATGACATCTGTCCTGAAAACATTGATATCAGCGAGACTGATTTCCGCCGATTCCAGATGATTCCTCTAGACCCCAAAGGGACATCCCAGAATGACCCTAACTGGGTTGTACGCCATCAGGGTAAAGAACTTGTCCAGACCGTCAACTGTGATCCTGGACTTGCTGTAGGTGAGTAGTGAGTTCTCCATACAAAAGGCTAGTGCTCACATGGGAAAGAAGCAAATCTAAAACCTGGCGCTTACGTGTTTCCCTCAGGCTGTCTGGGAATGTAACAGAGAAGCTTCTGAAGGCTGCAGCTTTTAACCCGAGTCTGGCCTCCTTTTCCTAGGTTATGATGAGTTTAATGCCGTGGACTTCAGTGGCACCTTCTTCATCAACACTGAAAGAGATGACGACTATGCTGGATTTGTGTTCGGCTACCAGTCTAGCAGCCGCTTTTATGTCGTAATGTGGAAGCAAGTCACCCAGTCCTACTGGGACACCAACCCCACTAGGGCTCAGGGATACTCAGGCCTTTCTGTGAAAGTCGTGAACTCTACCACGGGGCCAGGAGAGCACCTGCGGAATGCCCTGTGGCACACGGGAAACACCCCAGGCCAGGTAAGAACAAGGCCCCGGAGAAGGGAGAGTGGATGGGTGCTTGACTAGCACTCAGGATGCTGTGCTTTGGCCAACACTCCCAATGCTGGGGGGCAAGGAGGGTCCTTAGATACCAAGTTCCCAGCACCATCAACTGCAGCATTACGTTCTGCTTTGTAAAAACCTAATAGCGTCTGAGAAGGGAACTTGCTGTAACTAAGAGTTACCTTCAAATCCAAAGACCTTTTCAGCCTCTTCAAACAAGACTTCCCCTCTCTCTCTGCTTTATATGGACATTCAAGAGCATGCATCAAATGAAAGGCCTTGGAAAAATCCAACATTGCAGCCCTCTAATTTAGGTCCACTTGGTACCTTTTCCTTCAGGTGCGCACTCTGTGGCATGACCCTCGTCACATAGGCTGGAAAGATTTCACTGCCTACAGATGGCGTCTCAGCCACCGGCCCAAGACCGGCTTCATTAGGTAAAGATCGCGCTGATGACGTTTCATTTAGTCACACTGATGGGGAAGGAGACGACGACCAAAAAGTAGGGGTGTCACTCACGAGATGTTCTTTTTCCTGCAGAGTGGTGATGTATGAAGGGAAGAAAATCATGGCTGACTCAGGACCCATCTATGACAAAACCTATGCTGGTGGTAGGCTAGGGTTGTTTGTCTTCTCTCAAGAAATGGTGTTCTTCTCCGACCTGAAATACGAATGCAGAGGTAGGAGCCACATTACTGTGAATGAAGTTGACATCTCTAATTCAGACTAATATGGAGAGTGCCAATTATGGAAGCATCTGTTTAAAAGACAGTTTTAGAGAAGGGTTGTTGATACTTTGCTGTGGAAGACCACAATAAGAACAAGGCCTATGAACTGTAGCCAATCTTAAATTATGCTTTGGTTACTATAAAAGCAGAGCTCTACTAAGGCTAATTTATTAACTGATAAAGCTAGTACCTTCGTGAATTAATGGGCTTGTATATTTATGTGTTTACTTAACAGATTCCTAATCATCAAACTGTTGATCAAAAGACTGATCCTAACCAATGCTGGTGTTGCACCTTCTGGAACCACGGGCTTAAGAAAACCCCCAGGATCCCTCCTCCCTGCCTTTTCTCTGCTTGCATATCATTGTGGACTCCTAGAATATGGGACTTGCCTTGAGAAAATGCCATTTTCCCCAATCAGACTCAGCATGCAGCCTCTGACTGCCAAGAGACTCGTCCAAGAACATCAACAATTTCGTTGGTTTGCTTTTTAAAAAAGCAAACGCATCCACGTGCTTCAGCTAGCAGGTGGCTGTCCACTCTGTTTCAGAGTAGAGTGCTATTGGGAAGCCATCTCAGAGCAGTGGACTCCAAAGCATTTCCAGGCATGTGAGAGAAGGGAGGACTCACTAGAATTGGCAAACCACCACCCTTGACAGACTCCCTCAGAACGAGGGGGAGCAGGGGCCAAAGCCCTAAGGGGAGGGCATGTCCCCAAGAGATGATTGTATGAAGACAAGATGGAGGAGCTGTTACATGTTCGGTACTAAATCATTTTCAGGGGATTGGAAGACTCTTGCTGGATTTCATGATGCTAACCAGTGTTAGCTGATTAACCCGCGTACATAGGCACTTAAATAGAAGCAGGGAAGGGAGGGAAAGACTGGCTTCTGGCCTTCCTCACGGATCCCCACCCCTTAGCTACCACCCATAGTGACCACACTAGGGAGTGAGAATTAAGCCGGTGGAAGGCTGTGCTGCCTGCCCCTGCCTGCTTACCATGAAATTGTTGGTTGTATTCCACACGTAGCTTGTGCAGATGCAGCAGGAAAATCAGAAAACCTACCATCTCAGTGAGCACCAGGCTGCCTCCAAAGCAGTGTGCAGCCGTGTTCGTATTTTTATGGTTAGAAAGGCACAAAATTATCAACTAAAACATTCCTTGTCTCTCTTTTTCCTGAATATCATGGAGTTTTTTTATTTTTTACAAACACTTTACAATATAAAATATTTATTTTTTACTTACTCTGGAGGATCTGTCTGAAAGACTATTCATGGAACAGGAAGAAGCGTAAGGACTATCCATATCAGCTTTGTTAGGAGTCTTCATGACTGTAAGATTGTAAATACAGATTATTTATTAACTCTGTTCTACCTGGAATCTAGGTTTCATATGGAAAGTGTCTGACAGCAGGTAGTGGAGATTTATCAACAAATCTCTCAAGAACGGCACGAGGAACATCAGAGTGAGCGGCTCTTCACTTTGTGCTCAGAGTGAATGACTTGGGATCTTTTTTTGTCTTTTCAAGTGTAATTAGTTGTCCATTTGCTAGTGTCTTTAAGTTTCAAAGCAAGCCATGAGGCCTTTCAAACTGTCGTGCCCCATCCCTTGTGCCTATTTCCAGGGAGAAGAAAATCATCTACACTTTTTTGTTTTTCCAAAAGAGAGAAAAAAATAACAAAGGTGAAACTTATATACAAATATTACCTCATTTGTTGTGTGACTGAGTAAAGAATTTTTGGATCAAGCAGAAAGAGTTTAAGTGTCTTACAAACTTAAAGCTACTGTAGTACCTTTAAAAAAAAAAAAAAGGCAATGTTGTACATAGTATAAAAATTCTTTGCAGAAAAGTATTCCCAATAAGGAAATAGCATGGAAATGTTAAATACATTTTCTGAAAGTTATGTTTTTTCTATCTTATATACCATTGCTTTATTTTTATAAATTATTTTCTCATTGCCCTTGGAATAGATCTCAGATTGTGTAGATATGCTATTTAAATAATTTATCAGGAAATACTGCCTGTAGAGTTAGTATTTCTATTTTTATAAAATGTTTGCACACTGAATTGAAGAATTATTGGGGTTTTTGTTTTGTTTTTGATTTGTTTTTCGCTTGTTACTCCCCCCCCGCCCCAGTTTTTACTATTTGCCAATACCTTTTTCTAGGAATGTGCTTTTTTTGTACACATTTTTATCCATTTTACATTCTAAAGCAGTGTAAGTTGTATATTACTGTTTCTTATGTACAAGGAACAACAATAAATCATATGGAAATTTATATTTATACTTACAGAATCCCTGTTTATTACTGGCTTTGTTATGAGGCGTGGGTAAATTCCAATATGGCAGACACAAAAACACATTACAGTAAATATTAGTAACATTCCCAGTTCCTATATAATTGAAGACTGATTTGCTTAGGAAACATATTCGCTGGATTTGTGGAATAAGAACAAAACATGAGCCTACCACATCAAACACAGGAAAGACGGGGCACCTGGGTGGCTCAGTAAGGGAAGCATCCAACGATCTCAGCTCTGGTCTTGATCTCAGGGTCCTGGGTTCAAGCCCCATGTTGGGCTCCACACTTAAAAAAAATCTTGGAAAGAAAGGACTCTTAAGATGGGGGCCCCAACAGGATATAATTTTATATTTTACTAAGGTAATGAAATGTCATCTATTGAATCCTTCCCAAAGTACAGTTCTGTTTCTACAAAGAACTGTGAAAATGGGAAAAACACAAGTGAAGCGCACACAATTCTCACAACTCCATTTTTGGACCAATGAATGAATGACAGCACTGGGTGGACAACACAACTGTATGTTGTGGAGACGCATTAGAAGTGCTACCAAGGGAGGAGCCGTCCTTACAAATTTGGGCCAAACTCTAGACGTCACCTTTTAGAGAATGAATTCACCTTTGGTCAAAAATAGGACTAAAAAAGAATTTAGAAGAAATGCTAAAAATACATATAAAGTATCAAATTAGTTTTTGAAGAGCAGGCCAAAGCATTACAATAAGCAGACCTTGAGTTTCGGGTGAGCTAACAATGAATGTAGAATATTGACCGATTGATTGCCAGTTTTAGTAAGAACAGGTAGAATCAGAAATCTTAGGAGTAGGCTAAAGGTCTGGCTTTGGGGTCCACTAAACTCTAGAAATGACTGGCTGACTGAGATAGACTTTCCTTGTTGACTTCTGTCTCTTCTCCATCAAAGGCAGCATAATCATCTTGAAGTATAAATTGCCAAATCATTTCATGGTGCCCAGATAAAGAATCAAGCACTAGAAGCTATCAGAAAGGGTTATAGGAAAAAAAAAAAAAAAAAAACGATTACAGAGTTTGGAAAACTGATTTGAAAGATAATTCTTTCAAATAGGACATCATTCCTTCTCAGAAGAGCACAAACATGGCAAGTCTTAGGAGAGAATTCTAATTCACTTTTAAGTAGCAAACCTACAGTCACTGAAAAGATCCTGATAGGATGGTGAAAAGAAAGGGCACCTGCACCTCAGTGTTCATAGCAGCAATGTCCACAGTAGCCAAACTGTGGAAGGAGCCAAGATGTCCTTCAACAGATGAATGGATAAAGAAGATGTGGTTCACATATACAATGGAATATTACTCAGCCATCAGAAAGGATGAATACGTACCATTTGCATCAACATGGATGGAACTGGAGGGGATTATGCTAAGTGAAACAGTCAAGCAGAGAAAGACAATTATCATATGGTTTCACTCATATGTGGAACATAAGGAATAGTGCAGAGAACCATAGGGGAAAGGAGGGAAAACGGGGAAGAAATCAGAGGAGACAAACCATGAGAGACTCTGGATTCCAGGAAACAAACTGAGGGTTACAGAAGGGAGGGGGTGGGGGGAAGGGGTAACCAGGTGCTGGGTACTAAGGAGGGCATGTCTTGTGATGAGCACTGGGTGTTATATGCAACTAATGAATCCTTGAACACTACATCAAAAACTAATGATGTACTATATGTTGGCTAATTGAACATAAAAAAAAAAATCCTGATAGGACAGAAAAAGTGTATAGGAACAGGAGCTTTTTTCCCCAGGCATGTTCCATGTTTACTCTGAGACTCACCTTCAAATCAGTAGGTTGTATTGAAACAAAGGGCTTGTTAAAAATTAAAATTACACCATCAGGGTGATAGCTTCTTCCTGCTATGAGAATTTATTGTCGTCCTGTATTTCAGAGAGAGTTGGGTTGAAGGGCAATAAACTTCAGGTCCTTCAGGAATTTACAATAAAGGTGGTGCCAGGAGTTTTCTTGAGAAGTCATAAGCAGAAAAACCTCAAATTTTAAGATTCTAAAGATGCTCTTTCATACTTTTTCTTCTCTATCTTGTTCTGGGGCAAAGACTCAAGTCTAGAGGGAACCTTAAAATAAAAACACTGATTTTTAATAAGAACACGTCCTCTCCTTTCAGGGTAACATTTAAAAAAAAAAAAAACTCTGGGGCCTTCATGTTGAATTACATTATACCTCTGAATGTACCTGATCTCATCTGAATTATATTATATATTCAGCTTACCAGTCCCTGTTAGAGGTCCTTTCAGTTGACGAGCTATGGAATGGTGTCCCCTCTTTCAATGGCAAAATCCATTACTTAAGATCATTCTGTCTTCCTTCCCTTCTCATAAACTCTTATAACATAAAGGCTCATTACACCCCAAATACTATTTGCAGAAACACATTATGAAGCCATAAGCTCTCAACCCCTCTACACACACACGCACACACACACACACACACACACACAAACACACAAATACCAGAAGAACACAGGTTTAGAAAGCTGAGCTCCTCAAAAAGGGTGATGGGCCAAAATGGCTCCTATCTGTCACCACTCCAAATTCCCACCCATGTCACCTCTCCCAACTCAAACCTTACAACGCACATGTCATTCCTAGGAGAGTCTAAAAGCATGACATTAACCTCTGATGGTACCCCACAACAAAACTCTTGACATCAAGATGAATTACACTGTCACACATTGAGCCACCCAGGCTCAATGACACAAACCATTGTTATTTTCATGTCAACTGAAAGAGGAGGCTCAAAAAAGAAACTGCCTATCAACTCCTCTGAAAATAGTAGCTACAGAATTCATTTTTTAAAAGTCCAGGAAATGTGATGTAAGTGATCCTTAACATCATCCACTATCAGTAGATGAAAATAGCCAGCTCATTTCTATTTCATCAGAAATAAACTGGACTTCTAATTCTAGTGCCAGCTCATTGTAAAAAAGTGTTGACATAAAATCTTCTCATGAATCCAAGGACTGACTTGTAACTAGACAAAACTTCTCTCTTAAAATAGAACCACAGAACTTTTCTTAAGTAGCTGATCTTTATTTGCTGCATTCTCATTTCTTTCAGTGCACTCTAGAGAAAAAAGTCTGAGTATCTTCCCTTTGCCCTCTCTATATGGTGTTTAGGACATGTTGATTAATACCCATGTATTTAAGAATATCATCCATCTATTACCAGTGTAACATAAGAACGACCAAAAAGAAGATTTAGAAGACCTCTTATAGGGTCCTTTTATAACAGTTGTGTACTAAATTACTATCTAGAAAGTGGTTGTCTCTTTCTACGACATCTGTCAGTCTAACATGGGGGAGCACCAACACATTATTTAATATTTTAGTAATTATTTATTATTAATCCCCTCCAGTCTTCAAGCTATTTAAAATTAGAGGGTTTACCACAGTATTCTCATTGGGAAACAGTAGGAGGTTAGTAACCGCAGTGAATATATGTCTGCTTCCTCCTAAGCACTCATTGCTATGGCTTACTTTTTTCTATTGTCCCTAGTTTCTACATGTTATTCCAGGGAGATTAACCCAACTCCCATCTAGGAAAAGTAAGCATGAATCCCTGACTACACCAATCATCACAGTCCATCCCTCAGCCACAGAATTTGCTTCAGAGATGAGAAGGTGATTAAGTTGGTACAATCAAAGCGAGGCATGGAACCTCTGCTCAAAATTCTGACATAAATACTCTCTCCAACAGGATGATATAGTTGCTGCATTCTGAAAGATGATAACTGATAATAAAAATCAAGTAATTCAGGGGCACCTGGGTGGCTCCGTCAGTTGAGCGTCTGCCTTCGGCTCGGGTCATGGTCCCAGGATCCTGGGACCGAGTCCCACGTCGGGCTCCCTGCTCAGCAGGAAGCCTGCCTCTCCCTCTCCCTCTGCCTGCCTCTCTACCTGCCTCTCTGCCTCCTTGTGCTCTCTCCCTCTCTCTCTCGTTCTCTATCAAATAAATTTTTAAAAAATCAGGTAATTGCTTAAACTCCTGTTTAAGCCAAGTAGCATTGCCAATAAGAAAGCAAACTCTAGGGGCGCCTGGGTGGCTCAGCCGTTAAGCGTCTGCCTTCGGCTCCGGTCATGATCCCAGGGTTCTCGGATCAAGCCCTGCATTGGGCTTCCTGCTCAGCGGGAAGCCTGCTTCTCCCTCTCCTGCTCCCCCTGCTTGTGTTCCTGCTCTAACTCTCTCTGTCAAATAAATAAATAAAATCTTTAAAAAAAAAAAAAAAAAGAAAAGAAAGCAAAGTCTACGCTAACATTGCTTTGTTGAGAAAATTCATTTTTTTCCTGTGGTGCGTTGTACTTGCCACCAGGCATTAGAGAGGAGGAAAGTTGGAAAAATCAGGGCCCAAGTAAGAATTCATAGTGATTAAATCTGTCTGAATCCCAATGAAGTTGTAACACATAAAATCAAACATAAAGTCATCATAGAACTTCAACTAGTTTTAACATAGCACGCACATACATAAAATGTTGGTTTCTATAATGTATCCCTGATGTTACAAAATTGGCAATAAAACACAATTTTACCAGGAATTTCAATGGAAAAAAAAACCACTGACCAATTGTATCCCAAGTCTCAAAAATATCAAAGAAATAGAATCCAGGTAGAGAAAATCCAAATATTAAAATCATTATTTGAGGAATGGTCCCTATAAATGCAGTCACTGAATATAAGAATTCAGAAAAAATTATGTAATTGAATTTACCAACTTTCTTAAAAGCACACCCAGCAAGTCTTTGCTTAAGATTCTTTCCATTCTTCCATCACATCTTCAGTCTCCTGTTCATCTGCACATTGAAAACAATAACCGAAATTGTTAGGCAATCAGAAATGTGTACATAGTTAAGAAAAATTATTCAACCTACAGAACAGTAAGTCATTTTACACATGAGACAACAGTCATTCTCATCTAATATTTGAACACTCACCACAAGCTGCATACAAAGTTTACAAGAAAAAACAAAAGAGAAGGTGCTCGCCTTCATTTAGCTTACAGCCAAGAGGGAACTTTCTAGGTTTTAAGAACTAGAATGGTTACAGATTTGGAGATGGCATCAACTTTCGTTGTTGCTTGCTTTGCATTATTTCCAGGAAGCAGGGTGAAAACAAAAGTAAATGAAACGTTCAGGGTGGATAAGAACTGATCATCTGCCATTTCTTCATTGTGAGAGAAAAGAAATGAGACACTAACAGAAAGGACATGGAAATACTCTCCCAACCTTAGTGAGAAGGTTACCAGAAAAGGCAGAAGTGGTAAGAGAACCAACTAAAAGAAGACAATAAAATTGAATCCAGAAACCAGAAAAACTGAAGCCCTCATCCACCACGGGTGGGAATGTAAAATGGTGCAGCCACTTTGGAAACCAATCCAGCAAGTCCTCAAAAAGTTACCACAGACCCAATAATTCTACTCCTACGTATATGCCAAAGGGAAATGAAAACATCCATCCACCCAAAAATCTGTAGGCCAGTTGTTTGGGGTTTTTTTTTTTTTAAGATTTTATTCATTTGGGATGCCTGGGTGGCTCAGTCGGTTAAGCGTCTGCCTTCGGCTCAGGTCACAATCTCAGGGTCCTGGGATCGAGTCCCACATCTGGCTCCTTGCTCAGCGGGGAGCCTGCTTCTCCCTCTGCATGATGGAGATGCTTGTGCTCTCTCTCTCTCTGTTAAATAAATGAATAAAATCTTTTTTAATTTTAATTTTTTTTAAAGATTTTATTTGGGCGCCTGGGTGGCTCAGTTGGTCAAGCAACTGCCTTCGGCTCAGGTCATGATCCTGGAGTCCCGGGATCGAGTCCGCATCGGGCTCCCTGCTTGGCAGGGAGTCTGCTTCTCCCTCTGACCCTCCTCCTTCTCATGCTGTCTCTCATTCTCTCTCTCTCTCAAATAAATAAATAAAATCTTTAAAAAAAAAAAGATTTTATTTATTTACCAGAGCGTGAGCTCTCTGTTAAATAAATGAATAAAATCTTTTTTAATTTTTTAAAAAGATTTTATTTATTTACCAGAGAGAGCATGAGCGCACAAGCAGTGGGAGCAGCAGGCAGAGGGAGAAGCAGGCTCCCTGCTGAGCAAGGAGCCGGATGTGGGACTCGATCCGAGGACCCCGAGATCATGACCTGAGCCGAAGGCAGACGCTTAACTGACTGAGCCACTCAGGCTCCCTGTAGGCCAATTTTCATACCAGAATTACATACAACAGCTAAAAAGTAGAAATAACCCAAATGTCCACCCACTGATGAAAGGATAAAGAAAACTTGGTATAGCCATACAAGAGATTATCATTCAACATAAAAAAGAACAGAGTACGGATACCTGCTACAACATGGATGAACCCTGAAAATATTTTGCTAAGTGTAAGAAGCCAGACACAAAAGGCCACATATTGTTATGATTCCGTTTATATGAAATGTCCAAACTGGGAAAATTCATGGAGACAGAAAGCAGATTAGTGGTTGCCTAGGGCTGGGGGCGTTGGGGGAAAATGGGGAGTGACTACTAATGGGTATGGCGTTTGTTTGGGGGGTGAGGAAAATGTTGTCAGATCGAGAGTGGTGATGGATGCATAATTCTGTGACTATAAAAACCACTGAATTGTAAAGTACTATTGAATGGTGGCCAAAAAATGTTATGTCCACATTCTAATCCCTCGAACCTGTGAAAGTTACCTTACTTGGGAAAAGGGTCTTTGCAGATCGAACTGTTAAGGATTTTTTTTTTTTAAGATTTTATTTATTCATTTGAGAGAGAGAGAGACAGAAGCAGAGGAAGAGGGAGAAGCAGACTCCCCACTGAGCTGGGAGCCAGACATGGGACTTGATCCCAGGACCCTGGGATCATGACCTGAGCTGAAGGCAGACACTTAACTGTCTGAGCCACCCAGGTGCCCCATGAACTGTTAAGGATCTTGAGATGATCCTGGATTAATCCAGGTGGGCCGTAGGTTCAGTAACAAACGTCCTTCCAAGGGAAAAGCAGAGGCAGATTGGAGACACACACGGAGAAAAAGGCCACGTGAAAACAGAAGCGGAGATTGGCAGGATGTGGCCACAAGGCAAGAAAGCCAAAGAATGTCAAAAGCCTGAGACACTGGAAGAAGCAAAGAGGCACTTTTCCCTAGAGCCTCCAGGCAGAGTATGGCCTTGCTGACTCTTTGATTTCAGACCTCAGGCCTCCAAATCTTTGAGATAGTAAAAAATTCTGTTGTGATCATCTGTTGTGGCAACCATAGGAAATGAATACGGGTATATAAAATCTATGTCGATAATGCTGTTATTTTTAAAAATCAACCTAATCATTAAGGACAAATGATTTGGAGTTTCAGAGAGTGAAGTGAGAAATGTAGTGATAGTGTCCACACACGGATAAAAAATATTAAGCAGGGAGAAAGGTGGGATAGAGGAGAAGCAGACCTCAATATCCCACACATGAGATGAGGAATGATAAGAGTGGCCCAGGCCTTCCCAGGTACTATTTCTTCTATCTGGAGTGTTGTCCTTCTTGCCTACCCAGTAAATGACCCTCATCCTTGGAGGCTCAACTTGAATGTCACTTCCCCATCTCCCCAGTGTTCATCATTCCCTCTGTAGTGTGGCTGCAGATTTTGTCCCCAAGCTCTTACTACTCGTCTCGCCCCTGCTGTGATTATATGCTTAAGTGCCTGCCTTCATCAACAGACAATGAAATAATTCAGAGTTGTGATTGTGTCCTATTCCTTATATCCTAGAACAATGTCCTTAATGAATGAATACTGATGTCCAGAGCCAACCCCTAGAAATAGATTTAATTCATCTGGGATGGAACCAAGGCATTAGTCTGTTTTAAATCTCATCAAGTGATTCTAATATGTTGCCAATGTAAGAAGCATCGCCTAAGGGATGGACTTAGTATAGCTTAAAATGCCAGACAGATCTGAGGCAGATGCCAAGTAGAGAGATCTGAAAATCAAAAGTATACAGAGCACAGATGATCCCGTACCGGTTATATGTGTCTCCAAATAAATTATCAACCATGAAAGAGTTGAGAACTCAAGTTAGGGCATGCTTGTTCTTGGTGACTAAAGGGAAGGTTACCCAAAAGCAGGACAGGACAGATGTTTAGAGAGGTAAGACAATCTGGAGAAGGTAGTACCTTCATTAAAATGAAATTTAAGAAGAAAAAGTAGGAATTGAGCAGATGGAAAAGAAGATATCTTCTGACATTATTTTCACCACCACCATATAGATAATCCTAGAGTAGAGTAACTAGTAAACCGTCTAGTCCAGAGCTTCTCACACTTTAACAAGCGCACAAATCACCTGCTGGGGCATCTTGTTAAAATGCAGACTCTGAGACAGTGGGTCTGGAGCAGGGCCTGGAACTCTGCATTTCTAACAAGCTCCCAGGACTGCTGGTGCATAGATCTAGTCCATAGTTAGGATCTTAACTTTTTCATTTTACCCAATTTGAATGAAGCAATGGAATCACAAGTTCTTATTAACTGATAAAAGGATAATACAATTAAATACCAAACCTCTCCAACATGTTATTGTTGACACTACTAAACAAAATGATAAAGTGATATTTTATGAGTAGATGAAGAAAATAATCAGTGGCACATATTCACATGAAAAGCCCACCTCAAATCAAGAATGAAAGACAGCATGAAAGAAAATTAGTTGAAAGTAACTAAAAAAGATAAATTCATTGAGTATAAACTTACTAAAGTATTATATCAAAAGGTAATGAACCCCGGAAATTTCTCATATAGCAACTCTGATATTTTGATCAAATAAATTTTGGGGAGTTAAGTTACTAAGAGCATCTGAAAAGCAAAGAGTAGCCTTGAAAAAGGAATTTAACAAATAATAACTAGGAGGCCTGAAGGCACACACAGTTTGAGAGAAACAGAACTCCATCAAAGCAATGATGAGTTAAATATTTCCCTAAGAGCAAGCCAACATATTTTTTAATGGAAAAAAAAAAGTTAGCTAATAGAGTTACTTATTTTAGACTCTCAGTGCTCCACTACAAGCCAGAAAGCCAGTATTACCACAAAGAAAACTTTCTCAAAACAATCTAATGCCTTTGAAACTGTTCAGGTGGCCGGAGTAAGGACATACACTAACATACATATCCTTCAAAACTGCAACATCCTTCACAAAAGCCAATCCAACTACAACCGACTCAAGTTACGTTCAAAAGTTACCATCAATGGTGAATCCCTATATTGTACACCTGAAACTAATTTAACACTGTATGTGAACTATACTGGAATTAAAATAAAAATTAACAATAAATAAGTAGGAAGTTCCAATCAAATAAACTGTCTGGTGGGCAGGGTTTCAACATGAAGTATAATCAGACTACACAGTTGTCATTGTTGGTCAGCTTGTCTCTGAGGACCCCGATGGAATAACATAATTAGCTTTCTTACATCTATACTGAAATCTGTATTTCTCAAATATGTATAGCAAAATCTTGTAGCTTGCATTAATTTGAAAGACTGAATGCTCCATACCAGGGACTCTGATTGCAGGAAGTCAGGCTAGGGCCTTGGACACAGGTATAAAACAAGCAAGCAAAGAACTCCCCAGATGATCCTGATGCTCTGTGCTCTGTAACAGTGCTTCTCGAACCTCACAGTAAGTGTCATTGGGGGATCTTATTAAAGTGCAGACTATGAGTCAGTAGGTTTTCTAATAAGCCCCCACTAACTGGGCCACACTGGAAGCAGCAAAGGCTTATAACATGGGATGGAAATCATATGGCTCCAAAGTGCCAGGCACATGAAGTACAGAGGGGCAGATGGGGGTCCTGTGCCTCTGGAGGTACATGCCCCTTCCAAAGGGAATGTCTGCTACTCAGCTCTCCTCACTGGTGGAAGGACCTGCTGATTTGTCAGAAAAGTCAGAAGTCCAGGCTTTTATGGGAAATCTCCTGATTAAATGTCAAATACAGAAGTCCCTCTTAACCACAAGGAATATGTTCCAAGACCCTCAGTGGATGCCTAAGACCCCATATATACTACGTACCAAACCCCATATATACTACGATTCTTCCTATACATACATACCTCTGACAACGTTTAATTTATAAATTAGACGCAGTAAAAGATTAAAAACAATACGAATAAAATACAACATTAACTTACCATAATAAAAGTTATGTGAACATGGTCTCTCTCAAAATGTCTTCTACTGTATTCATGTGATGATGTGAGGTAATAAAACACTTAAGTGATGGGATGAAGGCGAATGACAAAGGCATTGTGACATAGTGTTAGCCTACTATTAACCTTCTGACAACAGGCCAGAAGGAGAGTCACCTGCTTCGGTAAGGCTGCTGACCACAGGTGGCTGAAAGCACAGATAAGGAGGGACTACTACTATCCCATGTAAGCCGACCAAGTCCAGTCACAGACATAACCATTTTATGTGGGCTTTCTCGTTTGGTCCTTATTGAAGTATTAAAATCATCTGATCTTACAGAGAAGGACACCAAGGTGTAGAGGAGAGAGATTAAATAATTTGCCGAAGATCACTGCTAATAACAGAGCAAGGGCTCAAAGCCGGATCTGCCTCACCCAGAGCCCAACGCCCCCAACCACTAGACCAGCTCCTGCAGGTGGGTGAGCGCACCCAACCTCTCCCTGCTCCTCCAGGTTCTAGTCTGGGGTCCTGCTACTTACCCAGACTACTGCAAGCTTTAAGTAATTAATTGCCCTCTGGGTTTTTGTTCTCAGTTTCAATTTACAGTGACCAATCATCCCAGTTTGCCAGAGACTAAGGGATTCCAAGGACAAGAAACAGTCGGTGGTGAAATCAGGACACTCCTGAGCCAACCACGACAGTTAGTAGCCCTAGTTTTCATTTAAGGTTGTTATTTTTAGAACAAAAGTATCTGACTCATTCGTTATAGAAATTTTTAAAAGCACCATTCATTATATGGGTCCCATGGGAAATTCCACTTTGTTTCCCTTGAAGAGTTAGTAGAGTTCTGACCCCTTTCTTTACTACGGCCTTGGTGTCCCTTTTTACCCTATTCTACTACTGTTGCTTTTGTTATTCGTATTTTCCTCTTTACTATATGAACTTCTGTTAATAAGTAGCTCAAATGCTTAGTGGGAAAAAGAATACCATACATGCAGAGATGCCTTTTTGTTGGGATTCTCTAGAAAGCAATTCGACATAAGATAACTTGATTAAATACTAGACTAACCACAGACCTGAAGGGCTTTCTCTCTGAAGTACCAGCGTACTCAGGCGTGTCTCGGAGGTGACGTGGTGGCAAAGAATGCTTACTCCCCGCTCTCCTCACACTTGAACGTGGAGAAACTTACAGTGGGGAAGCATCCCGCCTCGCTCCATCCCGCTCCACGGTCCGCCAGGGAGAAGAGCCAAGTCCTTGATCAGTGAGTTTGGGGGAAGAAATGGCATGTTCGGCTCAGCTCCTTCCTCCACGGCCTTCAGTATGCACCCCCGCCTGGCCACAGGTGCTCCGTGGCTCCTGATGCTAGTGGCCCCACGTGGACAGGTCTCCACAGGTGAGGCTTGAGGCTTTTCACCTCCGCCAGTGACTGCGTGTGTCAGTTCACTCGGAGGACGCAACATTCGGAAGACCATTCAGCTGCCTACCCAGGTCACAACAACCCCCTACGTTTCATTAGCAATGAAGCCAACCTCCTTGCTCTGCATTCCTCAAAAACTCCCATCTTTAAATGGGTTCCGATCTGGGTAGGGAAGAGAAGACACTATTTACCAATCCCCTAAAGCCCCAACAGTGAGTAAGTACAACACTGAATTTATTGGACCTTTTTTTTTTAAGATTTTATTTATTTATTTATTTATTTGAGAGAGAGCACAAGCGGGGGGTGGGGGGAAGGCAGAGGGAGAAGCAGACTCTCCACTGAGTAGGGAGCCCAACTCAGGGCTCGATCCTGGGACCCCCTCGATCCCAAAGGCAGATGCTTCACCGCTAACCACTCAGGCGTCCCTGAATTTACTGGACCTTTTATGCAGAAAGTTAAGTATCAGAAGTTGCCGCTAAGCCTAAAGCACAAACAAGAAAAATGGAACTTTTAATACAGCTGTGAGACAGATCCTTATCTTTCAATACCACAATTTAAATTGGCCCTCAATGTCATTCAGCTGGGTTCTCTTTTTGAAGTTTTATCTGACTCTGCCTTTTAGAAGAATTTTAATACTTGTAACAGACCTCAGTTCCTCAAGAAAAAGAAAAGAATATATCAATAATATTTGCTATTGAAAGAGAAAATAATAACTGGTTTTTCTTAATTCGTTCCTGTCTATAGAAATCTACTCTGAATCACGTTCACATGTAACTGTTTCCTACGAAAGACCTGAATATAACGTATCAGCTGAACATACTGCAACTCCTCATTCAAGTCACATCTGTAAAGAGCTTTGTGCCAAGAAAGCTGGCTTGACATTCAGTTTTGGTGTTCGCTTTCGTAGAGAGCACATAATTACAATTTAGTATTTATTTTTTTAAATTTTTTTATTTATTTGACACAGAGAGAGAGAGAGGGAACACAAACAGGGGGAGTAGGAGAGGGAGAAGCAGGCTTCCCGTTGAGCAGGGAGCCCGATGTGAGGCTCGATCCCAGGACCCTGAGATCATGACCTGAGCCGAAGGCAGATGCTTAACGACTGAACTACCCAGGCGCCCCACAATTTAGTATTTAGAATAAAATTGATTAGCAAAGTATTTTACTTGTAAACACTGAGGTTAGTAAAATTAAAAACTCCAACCTCCGATATGCTAACATGCACTCAAAATGATCATGTAGAACCTATTCCTTAAAGTTTGTTATATAATAAACAGAAAATAAAATATGGTTCACATATTCACCTCTATGCCATCTTAACCCTCCATACTCACAGGGGTTGTTATAATCATACATTAGGATTATCTGGTGCCTTCAGAGGCACGTTCTATGAAGTTATAGGTAAGCCACCACAGCTTCTTTCCATCAAGTCACATTAAGTTCTAGTTCATTCCATCTTGTCATGTTCTACTCAGAGACAGATATACATCAGTGTGACTCAAGTTCACACAGAAGTAAAGTCATATTTTAGCGAAGTACTATTCTAAACCCCCTTCCACACAGACTCCATGGGAATGAGATCGCTTATGCAACAATCATCCCACCCAATTTAGTAAGTTTGCTTACAGTAGACAAAGAGGAGATGCAGATACTTTCTCTAATAAAAAACCCTTTATCCAAATAGAAAATACACCATGATCTTAGAGCAGAACAAAGTTTTCATAGTTTATTTATTAAATGAAGATCCTTAGTGGGGGAAGGTGGAACGCACCCATTTAATTGAATTGCATGTTGTAAAAATGAACTCTCTGCTGGATACAAACGTCATAGCTTATAGAATTTCATAAAAAAAGAGAAAAGTTCCAAATCTTTATATAGCATGTGAGGCTTGCATAATTCTTAAGCAATACCACCTGCTTTCATTCATAATGTGAGGAATAAATGTGAACCACATTTTCAGCATATTATTCTAAAACTGGGCAATTTAAATTTTCATTTCTTAAGCAGGCACTTGGTTTCAGGCTGCACTTTGGACATTAAAGGAGATGTAACAATAAATCAAAAGATAGGATCTTTGTCCTCAAAAAAATTACACAATTTTAAGGAAGAGAAGGTGTGTGTGTGTGCCTAATAACTTCAAGACAGTGTGTGTGAAATGACCTGATAGGGGACCAATGTTCTTGGACATTTAGAGGAGAAATCAAACTTCTTAAAAAGGGAAGAAGGGAAGGTTACATTCAGAGAGGATGGTGTTGGGATCTAACTGCCATTGAAGGGGTACCTGAACATTCTTCAGAAGAAAAGAGTAGGGCCTATCCAGGGGCAGAGAAAAGCCCTGGAAATCCCGAGACCAGATTAGCCATAGCCTGAATAACATGTAGAGGATTAGTTAGAGACTGATTAGGAAGAGATGGAAGTCAGTGGAGGCCTTGACCAGCAAGGGAAAGAAATTGGATTATATTCAGTAGGCAGTGGAGAGCTACAGAAGTTTTCTGAGCTGCGAAGTGTGGTTATCAAAACTGGACATTGGAGGGATTCGTTTGGTGGTGGTCAACAATGGCTTGAGGAGGGGGGAAACCAGAGGTGGGGAGGACCGGTCCGAGGGTCATCACAGTGTCCAGCTGAGGCAGCAGGAAGAGCAAGGAAGGGATGGGCATGGGAGACACCGCGGGAACAGAACAAACAACACTGAAGCTCAAGGTGGGGAGCAAAAGAGAGAGGAGATTCAATGATGACTCAAATTTTGAGCCCGGGTAATGGGGGAAACAGAAAGGAAAGAGGAAAATCTGAGTTAAAAGGAAAGATGAGGAAATCACTTTAAGGCCATAACCACATGGAGTTGTCTGGCAGGAGTGAGAAATATGAAACTGAGGAGTTAGTTCGGAATTAGTAGAGTCTAGATTTAATAGGTAGACTGGAGATAATAATAGTTGATATAGATTTAATAGACAATATATAAAGTAATCAATAGATTAATCAACAGAGACATCTACATTAGAGGAAAAGTTGAGTCTATTTAAATAGACTTCTAACATAGATAAATAATTGAATATTTGTTTATGTCAAAAACTGTCGATAATATTTATAACCTGTACCATTGTACCACTGTAAAGTGCAACACTAGATCAAGCCAAAATACCTGGGGATATACAAGTAGCTGGGACAGGAAGTTTGTATAGAGGCGAATAAAACCACTAAGAAAATGTATTTCACATTTTACAAATTCATTCCCTGGAATAAATTGCCACCACTGAAATTCGGAAGTTAAAAGACTAAGCAAATCTATTTAAATTATTTGCCTCTGTTCAAACCAATTTGTCTTTTATTCTGAAATCATCACTGTTTTCTGTATAACCACCAAGAATATGTATTCATTACCATTACAAATAATGTATCTCATAAGAGTACGAATCTCAGCCTTGGTCTCACACAAATACTGATACATGTTACGTTGCAAGCTATTGAAACCATCTGTGATTTACAAACATAACTCCCATCCTGCTCTACCTGAAACTATAACATCTTTATACTGAGATGCGGAGTAATAATTATTCACCAATATACACATTCTCCAAGCCTTACCCGTTTCTGGTTTCTCTGGAGGGCTGACTTTCAGATGTTGGTCTTCAGATGAAAGGCTCACATTGATGCCATACAGTGGATCATCCAAGAAAGAGGGCCTTTTCAGTCTTCCAATGCCAAGAGTCTTTGACATAAAGTAGTCTTTTGTGTCAGTAATAATCTCGTCCTCGGAAAATTGGAGGCATTTCAAATTCTCTGCTTCAATGACAAGAGCCTGGGACATGTAATGCCCAGTCAAGGCTTTGGTGAGATAGTAGCCTGTACTTGTTTCACATTCCGCATTCTCGGGTATATCTGCATCTTTAACCTCTGTGCTTTCGACCTTTGTTTCTAATCCATTTAGGAGCTCAGAGAGGATAGATTTGGAAAGATGAGGGACCTCAGGTGTTATATCCTCAATGTCTTCCTTTTCTCTTTCTGAAGGAAGTCTATTCACGGACTTTTGTTTGAGTGTGCATTCATCCAGAAGACACCTTAACTGTTCCTCAGAGAGAACTGATGTTGAATCTAACTGATGAAACAAACCAAATGCTTTAGTCAATTGACTGAGTACACACATTTATTTTTGATAAGCTTCCAGTAATGCAATATAAATGCAAGTGCCAGGAAATCCCTTACACAAGGCACCCAAATAGTAAAATCATTCATTTTAAAGGATCCAGAATTTCAGGAGAAATGCACAGCATCCCTAGAGAATAGCTTTAGAATCTATCATACCTACTAAAGTCCAGGGGAAATTCCTTCAATACTGATGGAAATAAATTACTGCATCAAATTAACCACTAACTCTCTCTCTACATGTAGAAGTCACTTGAAATGGAGATTTTAGAACAGCACCTTCAATTTTATAAGTTTGGGGACATCAAGCAGGGAAGTAGGCAAACAGCCCATTGATAAACAGCTAGAAATCCTGCCATAATCTCCAGTAGGTGTTTCTCTGTTTTCCACCACTCCTCAGTGTGAACCCCCATCACCACCAATTTCTTAAAAATCTGGGGAAAAAAAAAAAAAAAAAAAAAACACCTCAGGCAAGCAAGTCAGCCCATACCTGGCCCTGGGGATTTACCACTCCTATGTCTGTCTACAACTTTCAGTGGACAATATGACTAAAGACAGAAAAGGAAGGGCAAAGAGGTGGTACATCCTGAGATGTGTAGTTGCTTCAAAACTACAGGTCTAGACAGAGGCCAGGGGCATTCCAATAACAGTGCATTCTGGGAGGAGGATTTGATCACAGACATTTAATCTCTGCTTGTAAAGGCTATCAGGGCTGAGCATTTCAACCAAGATCTTAAGGATTCAGAAGCATTGTTTTCTTCCAGTGAATGTTCTCAGGAAATAAAATAAATCAAATGAAAGTATAGAGCTATGTTCCACAAGAATTCAACTGAATAGCATGCCCCTTGAATTGCATCAATCTCAAAAGGAACCAAATTAAAATATATTGAAAAACACTGAAAATAATTTCTCTTTCTCTAAAGAATCAGTGCCATTCTTGATTTATATAGTGGATTATTTAGGAAAACACTAATCCTCTTTATAGGGGCGTGCATTATCTAAGAACAAAAAATCCCCATAAGAAAACCTAATCATGAATTGCAATGGCCTTAATTTCTACTTCAGTAAAGTAAAACAACGCTGTTGCCCTACTTAGTAGGACCCAGTTAGAATTCACCAAATATTCTGCATGTATAAAGTATCAGGGAGGGAAGGTGTTATTGGAACCAGTATAGTTAATTCTCTATTATTGTGTAATGCTTCGAATGAAGCTAACAAAAAATAGTATGTAAAAGAAATTTTTAAAATATATTTTGTTTTAAAATTATATTTAACTTCCATATATTAAAAACTAGTTTTCATAGTGGCAAGCACCATTATGAGTTTGAGAGTAACAAGAAATTAGGAATATATTCTTAATAATTATCTAGGATTCAAAATTTAGGTAATTCACCCTAAGGTTAATATACATGTCAAAAAATAGGAGTTGAATTACATATTAGCAAATCCTACTTTTAATCACCAGACATTTCAGGCATCCAGATGTGGTACTTTATCCATTATTAGGAGAATTCCCTTCAGAAACCTAATCAACTAGAAAATGAAGGCAGTCCTTGTATGGTAGTAGATATTTTCAAATAGCAGATACTTTCAAAATCTGCTTATATAAAACTGTTATATAAAATTGCTTATAATGAGTAGACAATTCCCTGAGATTTAGAAAGGGCCCACTGAGTGTCATCTTCATAAAACATGCTCACCAAAGGCTTATCATATGAAATTTCCAGACCCTAGAAAAAAAATTACTTCATACTGGAGAAGGAGGATGAAAGATTATGCAGAGAGATCTGGGGGAGGGGGCAGAGAGGAAGAGGAGGTGGAAGATTGGTAGATTATCTGGTACATTTGACCACTTCCACAAATAATATTGATAAAATAGATGCTTGGTAGTTCTGATAATCTATTTGGCTAGATGCACAGAAAATTAAGTAAAAGGAAAAACAAAGCAATTATGGACTCTGGGGAAAACAAAAAGCTATATGAAAAGAAAGGAGAGTAGTGTTTCAGATAGGTAACACAGAAAAATAAGCAAAAGAAAATAAGATAATTATTACCTTTAGGACAGAGTAAAAAGTTCTACAAGAAAGGATAATTATTAACTTTAGGACATAATAAAAGTTGTACAAGAAAGGATACCATAGGGGGCGCCTGGGTGGGTCAGTCAGTTGAGCATCCAACTCTTGCTTTTGGCTCGGTATCAGTTCATGATTTCAGGGTTGTAGGATCAAGCCCTGTGTTGGGCTCAAGTACTGGGTGTGGAGCTTGCTTGAAATTCTCTGTCTCTCTCCCTCTCCCTCTGCCCCACCCCCCAACCCTCTCTAAGAAATTAAAAAATGATACCATAGAATTCTACTTGCTTTTGCTGTAAATAATGTTTACATGGTCATCATAATATATATAGCGATGATGGAGGTAACCAAAAATTATGATTTGACTATTTCGGAGAAATAAGAGGAGAGAGAAGGGATGTTTAGAATTAAAGTTAAAATTAAATCCATTACAGGAAGCCAACATACAAATGAATAATAATACAATACTATTGTATTATTGATATAAAATTTTATATTATTGTAAACTGACATAAAACCGATCAATTAAGATAGCAAATTATTAAACAATATAGAAGTAAGCAGTTGAGGAAATATCTAAAGGAATTAAAAATGCTTGACTCTGGAGAGTAAAACTAAGGGGTGGGGAAGGATGGGGCAAGGAGATACCATTTTTGTTTAAAACCTTTTAACACAACTTTTTTATTTTATTACTACAACAAAAGTTAAAATTAACTTAAAATATGAAAAATAAAAATAACAAGTATATTAAAGTTTTTAAATAAAAATTAATTCAAAAATCAAAATCTGAAATATTAAAATGAAATTTCTAACCAATTATATCTTTGGACATCAGAAACAAACTGAGGTTTCGTGGAACCTGAAATTTATAATCTTGTGGCAGGAAGAGGATACTTCTTTAAGAAAAAGAATACAAAATTGCAAGTAGGAAATAGGTACAAAAGTGAGTTTCTTTTTCTTAGAATGTGAGAAAGATCACAATAAATTACTGGAGCCTTGGAAAGTCAAGTCCATCTCTTAACTTAACTCTTTAGGTCATTTACCAGAAATGTTTATATAAAAAATGTTTCCTGATTACAACCTAGCTTCCTCTCCCCACTCAAGGCTTGTACAAGTGAGGGGCCCTGAAGCTTAAGCTTCACTGGTTCCATTATAAATCTGCTTCTGGGCGCTCCAAGATAAAACATAACACATTTGAGTCTGTGTGTACCCAGAAATAAGCTCAACTACAATCACCCTGATCCTCTGGGGGAAGCAGCCTGATGGGAAATAAAACAAAGAAGACTAGAACTTGGGTTTTGGTCCAAGTGTGGCCACCTTATGTATGTCACCCAAGGGACCCATCTCCTTCAGTGGTGAAAGGAGGGATTGAAGAAGATGGTCTCCAAATTAACCTCTAGCCCTAAAATTGATTTTTATGAATAACCACTCTAACAATAAAAATACAAGAATAAACTTTCTATCACCTTGATAGAATTTATGAAAGCAAAACAATAACAAAAAGAGAACTTTTATTTCCTTAACTTCTTCACAATACCAATCTTAAACTCAAAAAATAACCAAAAATTCCCTGGTCTCAATAAAAGTGAACCAACTATACTAAACCTTCAAATTAAGTTAATTTGATCACAGTGTTTCCTGGGTGGCAACGCAGATCAGAACTTTCCACATGAGCGGTCTTTCTCATCTTTTGATTCCCTGCAGAGACTTGCCCACAGTATAAACTCAAGAACTCGCTGTTGTGGGAATCAAGTGAATTAAGGTTGCTCAGTGGTTTGCAACAGCTATATACTACATTAATAGAAGTTATTTACACATGCTGCACTGGACTAAACTAGGGCTCTATCCCAAACGTCCCTAATGACCCTTGATAGTTAAAGGACCGTAACCCATACCCTTCATCCAGATTGCTTTGAAACTCCTGAGCTAATGAGCTCCGTAACTGAACGACTCACAACAAGCACAGTCAAGTAACCATCTGTTCAAGTATTCACCTCAAAGTATTCATCTTTCACGCCAGTTCTAATTTTCCAGTATTTCATAAACAAGTTACTATTCATTCTATTCCTGTCTTTCACAAAATTCATCATAGTGCATCTCAGTCTTCATTTTTCCAGGCCAGAACCCAATCTATTTACTCTCCTTCTATGAAAGCCCCTCTCTTCCCATCCTCATTTTAGTAGCCCTTTTATGCACCTTCTTTCTTGCTTTAGCCAAAGCACACACATTCCATAGTCAAAAGAGTAAATAGATTGGATTTTTCTCAACAGAACCAGAAGATAGAATACTTGTGGTGCTAGTTTTCATGCATCTTGCTGGTCTTGTTGACACACGCGATGAAGTCTTATGGAATAGTAACAGCTAGCCTTAATTAGGCGCCTACTGTGAGCCAGACACATCTCTATGCATACGACATGTATCAATTCTTTCATCTTCACAACAAACCTATGAGGTAGGTACTCTTGTTATTCCTGTTTTATAGATGAAGAAAGTGAAGCACCAAGAAATTCAGTAACCTTTCCATGGTCACACAGCCCTAAATGGCAAACCTGGGATTTAAACACACGTAGTCCAGGTCCAGAGCCCATGTACCTAACTGCTAGACCACAAAGCCTCTCACTGTAAAGGAGTTCTCCCTCTACCACTCTCTAAGTATCCTTTTCCCAACTGACATTCATTTTTCTGTCCTTTCTCTCAGGTATGAAACTTCTTCCCATAGAGTATTTTACCTAACTTCGAATTTTATTACCCACAATAGCTTAGTATCTTATGCAAACTTACACAGTGCCCTCTCTTTCAGCTCATTTCAGGGGGAAAGAAAAGGACAACCCCAACTCCATTCCCAGGGTGCCCACTATTTACACTTCTCCACCCAGGTAAATACCAATTTGGTGTAGGAGCTAAAACTGACGAGGAGTGCAGCTTGTAATTGCAGAGACGGATCACAGACTGAATCACCTCTCCTTCGTCCCTGCCTCTCCTATGATGCTATATATCTGGAGTTTCCCCAGCCATAAAAATCTCCAGTTATTTGGGCACTGAATTTGTTGACAAGGCAATCAAGATTATGTCTCTGGTGCAGATCTTCCAAAAGTCCACTATTATAAACAAGCAGAGGCAATCTTGCTCTCTGATATAAGCTTATGTCTGATGTTGGGCTTTTTTATGGGTTTTTTTTTTTCCCACAAATGCAGAGTCCCTAAGGACACACCCTATAAAGCCAATATGATTATCACAAGTGAGAACAGAGTGAAAAGCTTGAATGTCCTAAATGATTAACAACAAGAATACGGATGTAGGGCACCTGGGTGGCTCAGTTGGTTAAGCGACTGCCTTCGGCTCAGGTCATGATCCCGGAGTCCTGCGATCGAGTCCCGCATCGGGCTCCTGGCTGAGCGGGGAGCCTGCTTCTCCCTCTCACCCTCTCCCCTCTCATGCTGTTTCTCTCTCTCTCTCTCTCTCTCTCTCTCTCTCAAATAAATAAATAAATAAATAAAATCTTTAAAAAAAAAAGAATATGGTGTAAATAGCTTTCAATGACATCAATTTCCAATTCAAAATAAGCAAGTAGAAAACATCCTACCCTTTCTTTAACTGCCAAGATAAAAGTTTACAACTCTCCGCTGCAGCCAACACCTAAGTAGTAGTTTACTTTAGTCAAGGTTCTTTAGCCACAAGGAAGAAAAATCCTTATCTTAAAAAAAAAAAAAAAAAACGGCGATGACCTAATCCTTTAGCTTTCTCTTATCTAGAAAACTCTCTCAGGTGGTAGAGACAATTTGGTCTTGGATCTAAGAACTCATCTCATGGATACCAACAAGCAGGAAATGAAGGACAGACAGAGCTTTTGGGGTCTGGAGCTGGAAAGCCATAGGCACGTAGGTCACATGCATCTCCTTTCTCTTCCTGAGTCCTTCTGGTGTCTTGACTCCCTGCTTGTCTGATGCATCCTCCCCTCTGCAAACAAGCTGTCTCTGCTTACTAATGCTTTCTGCTCTCTCACAACCCCAGATTGCCTATGGAGCATGAACTGACTCTGGTTCTAACACCCACCAATGACTGGCAATGACGTCTATGTCCATTTGCTCACATTTTCAAGCAAGATGACCTGGTTGGTCACTGACTCAAGGAAGGACTGACAATATCAGTTTTGAGTGTTTATCACTAGTCCGATCACCTGTGGTGAGGGTCACATGGTAGGAACGTGGCTGATGGGATATTTTCGGCAGGGCTGCGGGTAAGGGGGATTTCTCAAAGAAGAAGGCAGGAGCAGAGCAGGAACCTCAAAAAAAAAAAAAATCTACCATATCTATAACATCAGAAAGGGACCTGACAATGATGTTGTATATAGCCAACTTCATCGATTAGCCATCACGGTGTTTCCATACTTCACCGATCTCAATCTGAGTACTCACTGAATATTTCATTGAGAAATAAAGGTAGAGTTACTTGTTGGAAAATATTCAGTTGTGGATAGAATGGTAAGTTGGACTTCCAGTTGGAATAGAGAGCAGCACTACCAAGCATTATCTATATGCTCCCAACAGGCTCATATAGGCTCAAAAGGTTTATATCACTTGCTGTGGCTCTTTGAGATTGAGTAAATCTAAGAATCATGGGGGTAAAATGATTGGGGCTTTCCTTGTAATGTCTGCATCAGTAGCGCTAAATTTTCACAGAAAGAAGGGGCTTATTCGTCCTTCCCTCCCTCGCTCCTTCCCTCCCTATTCTATTCTTCTCCCACCCTCTCTCACACCGAGGCTACCCCAATCGTATAAAGGCCAGTCTGGCAGGAACAATGCACTGAGGAGGCCACACAGGGACCAAGGGTGCTGGAGCCCAGGTGAGATCTGGCATACTGTTACCCAGAATAGTCAGAGGTTGTCTGGCCAGAGGAGAATCTGAATTCTAGTCTAAAGGGAAGCAAAGGTCCCTGCCAGAGAAACTATGTAAAACATTAGGAATGAGGGTTGAGGCCAGGCTGTAAACAGGAAAGTGAGTCAGCCCCCAGGTCAGAAGCCAGGAGGCTCTGTGGACAGAATAATACAGAGTGTGAAATAGGTCAAGGCAAGTGGCTCTGAGATGAGTCTGTGAATGATCTGGTGGTGTTGGAAGGCTGCTTTTATGTGGGACCTGGCATATCAAAGTGACCATGCAGAACAGGACATTGCCCTTGCTCAAGCCACTGATCTTCCCCAAACAGCCGGGCAAGGCAGGGCCTGGAAGTTTTGCCCGATGGGTTTGCCTGGTGAAAGGCTGTCATGCCCCAGAACATTCTGTAATGGTTCTTCTTAGCCCAGGTGCCAGAGCAGGTCTCCCTGGCATCAGAAATCCAGACTTCCGGCTTCTCTCTACGAGGATGAGACGGGTGCGTTGCCAGCTCCATCCCAGTGCAGAAGGGAAGGGTGAGCATGGATAGGAAGAGCTAGAAGCAGGAAATGGGATTCTCAATTCTTGCATTTGAAAAGGGGCCAGGAGCTCAGCTTTAGTTGGTGACCTAGTCAGAAGGGTGCAGATGTGCTCAAAGGAAAGCCAGACCAATTTCATTCCTCTGATTTCTAACAGGATGACTTGAAAAGGGGCTCTAATTTTTCTATTTTATGGGAATTTTCATCTGAGGGTTGCCAATAGTTGCTATTTTCCAGCAGTAGGGACAGTAAGTCCACTCGGATCAGCTTCCTCTTATTCTGAGCAAGTTGCTGGAATGGCCCTTTGGTCACATATCTACCACATCCTTTTCAGAAACAAGGCTCAGGGGCCCAGCTCTGTAGCTGGATGGAAGGAGCTGGGTACCCCTGCCCCACACACTCCCAGGAAAACTAAGCCTGGCCAGGAGGCTGCTGAAAATGAAGACAGCAAGTTTGTATACAGAGCACTTTTTCTGGTCACTTTTTTTTCTGGTGGGCTGGACCACCTATCCACCCCCTACTCTCCAGGGAAGTATATCCAGTATGTCCCTTGCAGAGCAACAAACTCCCCCTCCTATGCAAGATTGCTGGTTTATCGGATAGTAACAATTATGAAAATCATTTGCATGGCCTTCCCTACTCTCAGTTTGAAAGTCTATTTTTATCACATAGAAATAACCTAGGTCAAGGGAGGCCACAATGGGTCAGAAGTCAAGAAGGTCATTAGCTATTTAAATGCTTTAACCTGGGCCAGAGTCCAGATCAAGCCTCACCTTGATTTTGCAGGAGGTCACCTGAAAGATGAGTCAAGTTAGAGAAATTCAGTATAATCAACACCTAAAGAACCTCTGTATGGCCACAGGGCTGCCTCTCTAGAAATTTAAGTACTTCCCTTGACATCATCTTAGCTTCCCAACTGAAGAGAAGGTGACCTTAGAACTGTCTCCACTTATCTTCAACAGGCATTTCTGGGCTAGCTACGGTCACTATGGGACCACCCCCAACAGGGGCTCACGAAGGCCAGGTCAGGGGAGCATATCCAACAGGCGTTAAGGAAGATTAATGATCACCCAGTGCAGAAGGGCACGGAGGAAGCCATCTCCTGCTGCTGAAACAAGGTGGAGATCCGGCATGGCCTAGAAGGTAGTAACTGGCCTCACAATGCCTACCGATGGATTGGATAAGATCTCCAGACTCTGACCGTGAGTACTTCTTTCCAGAGACATGGGCCCTCAGTACATGATCAACGCCACATTCATCAGCTGCTCTGAGGACAGCTCTTCTTCCTCTTGCTGTGAGAAGTATCTCTACTGTAGCATCATCCGACTCCTGCCCCCCACCCCGCCCAATCAGAGAAAACACTCAGCTGGACCCCACCCACATAAGAGATACCATCCCCTCTGAGACACGCTCAACCCTAGGAACTAGAAAGGGAGACTGAATACTTCCTTGCATAGACAAGAAGTTTCCTAGCAGCACCAACAAGCCCAGGAACCAAGCTGCACTGACATTAAGATGCTCCAACGTGACCGGATTCAGTTTCACCATCCCCCAGATCTGTGCACTTGCCTGATGCTGGGCTGAACGGACCTAACACGGTCTGTGCTGCCCCCACAGCTGCGGATCAGGATATCACTACTGACGTCAGTGCCCTGGGCCCTCATGTCACCGATGAGTACATCATGCCCCTCCGGCCTGCCATCCGCGACTTTATTGCTGCTGAGGTGTGACCTGCTAACAAGGTGTGATATGGTCAGCTGGCTACTCCTACGCTTAAGCAAACTACATGTACAAGCCTGCCCTTGGAGCAGGCTTTGACCAAGAGGGGAGAGGAGCCAGTGAATAAAACCCTGCCGCCTCCTCCCCATGGAAAATGGCTATAAAATGTAGTCACCATCATGGATTTGCCCTGATGTCCCATAAGATCAGACAAGCAACTATACTTGCTAGCAAACAGCAGCCAGATCCATAATACATCTTTCGTATTTATTCTCCCTCCTTCTCTGTCTCACTCCTTTTCCCCACTTCTTCTCTGGTGTTGCTTTCACGAGCTAAGTGATAGCATATAAGCTTTTGCCTCCGGAGACGGCCACCATAAGCAACAGCTCCCGAGTCCCGGCAGGGCTCTGGACACAGCCGCTTGAGCCGTCCGGCGTGGGCCTGGGAGCCCAGGGCCAAGAGCTCCACCCCGGCCTCTGTGAACTGGTCAGAGGCTCAGAGGGCAGCGCGAGCTGGGGACAGGGACGGCAGGGCTAGGGCCAGCACTGTCAAGGCCACAGGAGGCGAAGTGCCGCCGCAGGAGCCTTGGGGCTCACGGCTTCGCGGCCAGTTCATCCTGGCACTGCGGGACGCGAGCAGCAGAGCACCCCCCAAGGGACAGGGGCAACAGAGAAAATCCCTCGGAGTCCTGGGAGGACATTTGCCCAGGGCAGCCAGAGGCGGCCCAGCTGGAGGGAGAACACAAACTGGAGAGAAAGCCGAGGTCATGGCTTCGGTTTGAGTGTCAAGACAAACAGGAAAAAAATGACAAACACCAGGTATAAAAGACGTGATGGTACAGGGGTCAGTACTGAGGCACATTTGTTACAGAAACCAGGGAGGCCTGCCTTCTCTCCGGGTGGGCAGACTACCAGACCGGGCCTGGGGTCTAAGGGCGTTAGGCAGGAGCAACCCCCACCAGGTCGGCATCCACTGAGGGATCCAAACGCATGCAAATAGGTGACAGCCCTCCACAGCTTAGACGTGCCTCCAGCGTCCTTTCTCCGTGTTGCTTTCTCACAGCCATTTGTGTTCCAGTAAAGTTCCCCCAAGTTAAGTGTTCCTTAGGCTGCATGCTATCTTTCTGAAAAAAAAAAAAAAGAAACCTCCAGACGGAGAGGAAATAGCCTTAACCACAGCATGGAGTAGTAGAGGGAGGCTGCCGTTTCTAAGTTAAGACCCCAGGTCTCTCACCCCCTCAACTGTTCTGTATCGGACAAATCACTGGGCCTCTCAAAGTCTCAAATTTCCAAACTGTAAAATAGACACTGTAACAACTAGCTGGCTCCTAACTAGTGGGGAGGAATACTAACAGCTCACAATCTGCAATGAGCATGAGAAACACGGGTGAAGCGGCCAGCACCCCGCCTGATGCAGTGGAAGCAGAAGTCCCCTGCACACAAGGACATCAGTAGTAACCCTGAGCTTCGACTTGAGAAGCTGCTGGCGGTAATGGCTAGATGACGCCTCTCGGAAGTTCGAGACCGAAGTCTGCACGTTCCAAGTTCAGTTGGCCCCTACCTTTGAGGGTCTCTCTGGGATATCGGGAATGGAGCTTTGCAAATGATCAGAGAGCTAACAACGTGCAATAGGTAAACCCTCACGTGTACCCCGGGGATTAGTGGGGGGCTACAGAGGCCATCCGATGTCAGGAGAGAGCACCCAGGAAAGAAAGAGGGAATGTGAATCTCAGTCATCCCAAACAGGAAGGTTGACACTTCAGGGCAGACACTATTCAGTCTTCAGTACCAGAAAGCACTGTAGTGACCAGAAAGGACCCAGAAAGGGGCTGGTTTCCAGATACCTCTATCTTTGCTTAAAATAATGTCAGGGTTCAAGATGAGTCGTGAAACACAGGGACGTAAGTGAACCGGGTTTATCCCTTGCTTCGCGTGAGCGCGTGCACACACGTGCGTGCACACACACACACGCATACACACACAGGCATGCACAGGACACTTGCCTTTTGCCAACCCCCTCTTTTTTCTGCTCCCTTCCCGAAGGTACCCTAGGACCTCAGGCTGCCCCGTCAGCCCTCTCCACCTGAGCACACCCTCCTCAAAGAGTATCCTCAATTCCAAACCTTTTCAAATGTCCTATTGCCCTCACACCAAAATTTACCTTTCCTAAGATGTGTTTCCTCATTATCCTCCCCAAGACTAAGCAATGCCAGCCATTGTGTAACCCTCCTAAGGGACAAGCACGCATTTACAGGAGCCTCTTCGAATCAGAATGACTTAATCGAAAGGGTGATTCTAAAAACAGGAATCTGGGCCCGTAGCAGGATGGTAGAAAGAGATTTGGGAGATACCATTTTCAGCACCCTCACATCAGGTCACAAAGTTAGGCCTGGTTGAGTTCTACAGATGATTGGTCTTGTCAAATCTCATCAGATCTCGTTTTCCTTTTGGGTGTAAATCTAGCGCCAGAGAGTTAACTCCATTATTTAACTTGTTAATCAAGGAGAGCTTTTTCTGGTCACAAGCAGGCGACCTGTAGCTTTTCCCAGGGTTGAGCAAGGGCTCCTGAAGCTTTACCCTGTCTAGACATGTATCTGAAACATCTAATTACCGCCGTACATTCTCTACAGCACACAAAGCCCAACGTTATTACATAAACATGAAGCTCTCTCTTCATATTGCTGCTCAGTGAACTGTCCTTTTACATTTGCCGGTCTGAAAGTGAAGTCATGCCACCACTGAGAATAAGGATCAGATACTATGAACAGTAACTTCCAAGTTTTGCTATGACCCAAACTGTGGGAGTTAAATCCTCTAAAAATCCAACAAAGAAGTCATTTAGTAAACTGGATCCAAACTCAGAAAGATCTAAATCGTTGGATGCATGTTCTCTCTTCAGTGATGCATTTCATTTTGCCTTCCACAGGGCAAGAGGGATATGCCTCTACTGGAGGGATGACGCTTCCCATCTCCTCTACATGTTATCGGCCCCTCGATTAGGCAGGGGTCCAGACCAGCCTCTGGTCATTATTGGTCAGCGGCACTGGGATTGCACCATGGAGTGGGCAGGGTTTCTAGTCCTTGACTAGCCACCATATACCAGGAATGCTGACATACGTTACCCCATTTCATTCTCCCAATTACCCAATGGGAGGAACTGGGAAATCATTCTCTACATTTAACAGATACAGAAAATAAGGCTCAGAGAAATTAAATGTCTTGGTCCAAGGCCCAGAACTACGAAAAAATGAAACCAGAACATAAAGCTAGGACTTTTCATACTGCTGTCTTCCCACAGATGCCTAAAAGAGCTGACGAGGTCCCACCTTCCAGGGGGAGCACTCCGGGAGCAGCACAGTACTGTGGGTGCGGTGACACGTCCTCTCACACCCAACTTTACATCCGAAAATGCCATCCAGCAGAGCAGCGCAACAGAACCACTTTCACCTCATAAACACAAGGCAGAAGTGTGAACAAGAGGTCCTTTCCAGTGGGTCCCAGCTGCCCCCTGCCCCTCCAAACCTGGACAGCCAGGTTACGTCAGCACGGCACCCTCTGTCTGCCTTCCCTGATGGATGTAAAGTTTCTCAACTTTCCCAACTAGGCTGGGACCAGGTCCCCCCATCTCTGTGTCCTCATGCCTCTGGCACAAGATGGACACAAGGCACAGGTTTGTTGGCTACATGAAACCTTCTTTAGGTGCTCCTCCACCTTCTGCAGGGGCAACGTCCTCCTATAAACTCAACTTGGTGGCCTTACTCTGTCCCCTTAATAGCCAGTGGTCCCAAAATATGGGACAGGCCCTCTTCTCTCCCATGTGTCCTGTTCCCTCTGGGCCCTGCTCTCCCCACACGGCTTTGGAAGGTAACGGTTTAATCAACTGATGAACCTTCACTTATGATTTGGGCAGACCAGATAACAAAATTTTAACTACTGAGAGTTCCTTAGCATTTCAGATCCCAACAAGGATAGACAGACAAACTGGTTGAAGGGAGGGCATACTTCTGGTACTCTCCATATCACCCTCCACAGGCAACAACTCCCCAGACCTCCCCAGATGATGCTAACAAGGACTGCCCCCCTCCAACCCCTGCCCCCTCCAACCCCAAGGAAAAATGCTTCAGATTCACAAAAATTCCCAAGTGCCATGAAAAGTCTATATTCTGGGCCTATCACTGTGATATTCACGGTAAGTCTGACATAGAGGTTTAATTTGGTCTGCCATGAAAATAGAACAAATAATAATCAGTCTTTGATTGTGGTTAGGTTTAATTATGGAAATCTACTCATGCACTTACATAGAAAGCTTCACAACATGCAGAAAGCCATTTCTTTTCATAAGTATTTATAGGGAAAGAGCCTTTTCAAAAGGTTCTTTAAATAGATTTTTTTTTTAATTTTTTTAGAGAGAGCCGGGTGGGGGTGGGAGGAGGGGCAGAGGGAGAAGAAAATAGAGAATCTTAAGCAGGCTGCACGCCCAGCACAGAGCCCGACACGGGGCTCAATCTCATGACCCTGAGATCATGACCTGAGCTGAAATCAAGAGTGAGGTGCTTAACCGACTAAGCCACCCAGGCGCCCCAAAATGTTATTAGTAAATAAATACTTCAAATAAGCAAGCAAAAATAAGATCTCTACATTTTATGGGACATAAATCATGATCATGTCACATTAACATTCTCTCTTGATTTCCAGTGATGGGCTAGGAGGAGCTCCGGCCTGTGCACCAGGTGAGGTGCTGAGTCACTTATTTAGAATGGAATGTGGCTGCTATCAAGACTGACAAGTACAATCGATGTTGAGTGCAGCGGCACTGGAAACATCGTCTAATTAAATATGCTAAAACAGCCTGGCTGAAGAAATAGAAAAAAAAAAAGCAGGAACAAACTAAATCTTTGTACTTGCTGATTTTGTAATATACATAACACTGTCTCTGGAGTCAGGCAAAATAATGAACAGCCTTTATTTCCTTTTAATCAAATGTCAAATTAATGTTTTAACTTCAAGTAGCCAGGGCACAAACACAATTTCCCCTAAATCACTTAATAACAATTTAAGGATGACAGGCTGAAAAATACAAAATGCATAAAGATAGAAACACAGAGAGAAATGGGGTCAGATAAGTACTTCCATTTGATGGAGGTAAATTCCCACCATTTTTTAATGTCCAAATCTTCCCCACACAGCCTATCCTCGTAAAATGCTAAAACAATTGATTACAATTCATCAATCTAGGTTTTTATAATTACTAAAATGTATTATTTAGCTGAATTCACTAGTTAATCAAGCCAGTGGACTTCTTCATCACTGACTTGTTAAAATTAACTGTGCATTTATAGGGGCGCCTGGGTGGCTCAGTCGTTAAGCGTCTGCCTTCACCTCAGGTCCTGGTCCCAGGGTCCTGGGATCGAGCCCCGCATCGGCCTCCCTGCTCGGCGGGAAGCCTGCTTCTCCCTCTCCCATTCCCCCTGCTTGTGTTCCCTCTCTCGCTGTGTCTCTCTCTGTCAAATAAATAAATAAAATCTTAAAAAAAATTAATTGCACATTTATAAATTACCACAAGTCTGTCATTCCGTAGCATAATTACTGTGTTGTAACTAACTCACCATATTAAAACGAACAATTTATAACTGGGATGCCAGTGCAGAGGAAAATCTTTAAGTGAAGTTAATAACTCTAATAAATATATAAAATGGAAGATTCATTGGGGATTTTAATATTGTTTCAAAACTGAAACCATAGCATATTTTCCTTCTAATTTATCTCAACATACATTTCATATTTAAGTGCTAGGTATGAAAACGTCAGATGCCAGGTGCCTCACCTTCATATCAGCTGAAACCCTCGAGTTCATTGCCACACATGCCCTCTCCAGCTACCGCTCCGTTGCTCTCATTTTCTTTCCAATCAAATTTCTTAAAATAATCTTCTTGTCATCAGATCTGTCTCCTCCTATTGTCTCTTAAGCCCACTCCAAACAGGACTTAGTCATGGAGCTGCACTGAAACTGCTCTTGCCCCGAGCACCGATGTCTCCCCGGGTCTGAGGCAGCGGTCAGTTCCCAGTCCCCATCTCACAGTGCCCCCCGCCCCGACCTATCACAGACACAGCCAACGACTCCTCACTGGGCTCCCAGATCACTGCTCCCTCCTGATTTTCTACCTTCCTCACAGTCTGCTCCTCCTCAGTCTCGTCAGCCAATCTTTCCTCATTTCCCCAACCTCTCACCTTGCGGAATGCCCCAAGCTCAGTCCTTGAATCCATTCTGTCTTCTACTTACTCCAGCTACCTTGGTGATCTCACATACCTATAGAGTGCTGACTCCCAAATGTATGGCTCTGGCTTGGACCATTCCTCGAACTTGATACTCATATCTCACTTCTTATTTAATATGCCCACTTAGGGGATGCCTAGGTGGCTCAGTTGGTTAAGCATCTGCTTTCGGCTCAGGTCATGATCTCAGGGTCCTGGGATCAAGCCCCGAGTCAGGCTCCCTGCTCAGCAGGGAATCTGCTTCTCCCTCTCCCTCTGCCCCCCACTAGTGCTCTCTCTCTCTCAAATAAATAAAATCTTTTTTAAAAATGTCTAGGTAGGTATGCAATACACACCTGAAATGTAACATGTCCATAACCAAATCCCTGATCTTACCCTTAACCTTGCTCCTCCCACAGTCTTCATTTCAGTTAATAGAAACTCCAGCTTTTCAGTCGTTCAGGTGAGAAACCTTGGAGTCATCCCTGGTTCCTTTCTTTCTCTCACACCATATGTACACTATAGCTGGAAATCTTTTTTGTTCTACCTCAAAATATATCCAGAATCGAATTCATCCCCACTTCCTCCATGAGACCATCCTAATCCCTTCTCATTGTTCACCAGCTTGCTGAGTGGCCTCCAAACTGTTCTTTCTGCCTCCCTCTGCCTCCGTACAGAGTTTTCTCAACCCAGGGTGATCTTATTAAAAATGGAAGTTAAATCATTGGCTGCTTTTCTGCTTAGAATCCTCCAGTGGTCCCCAGCTCCTTCGGAGTAAAAGTCAAGCTCCTTTAGGAGTTTGGTTCCCCTACCACCGTTCGGTCCTTATCACCTACTTCCCTCGTCATTCACTCCCTCCCACCATGCCCACTGCCTTGCTATCCCTTGAAGATGATGGGCGGACTCCTGTCTTAGGGACTTTGCCCCCGCCATCCATCTTCCTGAAACACTCTCACTCAGATGTCTTTATGACTCGTTCCCTCATCTCTTTCAAGCATTGGTTCAAATGTCATCTCACTGAGCCCTTCCCTGACCGCCCTCTGTGAAAGTACAGCAGCATCCACCTGGACTCGCACTCCACTGTCCCTTCCCTGCTTTACTTCTCTCTGTCCATACACAGCACTTGCCAGCCCCCTTTCACATACTCCATAACTCACTAATTTGTTTGTTGCCTTCCTTCTCCCACTAGCTAGCAAGCTCCACGGGGCAGAGATTTTGACTAATCATTTCACTACTCTATCCTCGGAGTCTAGAAAAGCATTTTGACATAGCAGGAACTTAAAAAATACTTGGTTAATGAATGAAATGCCTTTTCCTGAGGAGGTATGTGCTGCACAGGGATGTGCTCACACCATGGCTTAAGCATCCTTTTTTATTCTCTGGTACAATTTTATCTCCCACTTGATGAGTAAGATTTGCACCATATGGAATCACTTTTTCTTGCTTTTGTGTCATAATAGTATCACCAACCAACATGCCTCCTTTGGACAGTCTAGTGTTTTAAAATTCCTTTTAAATGCCTTTAAGAAGACTATGTACATTCTCTAATCACCCAGAACAAGCCTTCTCTCTATTGTGTTACCCTCATGCATTTCATACATTTTATGCGCCCTTCCTGGTCTCTAAAGGAATTTCACTTGGCAACACCTGCATGGAGCATATTATAGATTTCATCAACCATCCCCATGTCCAAATGCAACCTTCTACTTTAATTTATCCAATTCTATTTTTTGCCCAGGAACCATGCCTTTCTCAAGCTACTCTTCCCTTTATTCATTTTCATCACCACATTAGCATATGACCCTTCAGGACTATTTCTCATGACAAAATAAAATATCTACATGGTAAGCATTACTGTGTCAGAGGAAGGGACAGAGAATGGAGCTTCACCGTTGCATGGATACCAGGAGACCATCTAGATTGTGTCCTTCTGCTAGCACATGTGTATTTTAAACCAGGACGTCAGGGGTACCTGCTACAGCCGACTCTCCAGATCCTATCAGCACACCACAATATATTGGACCAGCATGGTGTCCTGGGTGATGGTCAACAAACTCGTAGACAAAATGGTGACATAGAGCCACCGTCTGAGGCAAAACAGTGAAGTTATTCTGCTGCTCCTATCAGATAAAAGCAAACTGTTTAGAGGATTCTCTGCTTATTTGCCTAGGGGAAAAAAAGCATTTGTTGGATAAAGAAATGCGTAACAAATATCAAGGCATGTGTTGAGTTGCTCCAGTAAAGAGACTGTATCCTGAAGAGAGCAAGTGTCTACTAATCTCGGTTAGGTCTTAATATTTCCTTTTCCCCAGTTACTCTAATATATATGCTCAGGACTCTTTTGCAAGGCTCTATCTAGCAAGTTCTTGACCTTGCTTCCATTTAAAGGATGTTGGGCTTATGAACTAATTTCTGTCTGGGAATTAGTTGAGGGGCTATGATTTCCTATTGTAATGGCTAAAATCAAGCCTGTTTGCCAGAAGATCCAGAGTTTTTGGTTGTAAAAATCAAGTAGCATAGCTAAGTGCCTGTCTATCTCAATCATAGGAATCCCATTATCAATAGCCATTTCCAAACATCCCTGCTGGTCGTTCCAATTAAAATGCTCATTCTTCTGCCTATTATGGTAGCTACGCTGCCTACCTTGCCTTCTGATGGTAAGGTGCTGCTACGTAAGCTCCATCGTGCCAGAATCCTACTATCCCTAGTAACATCAGAGAGCCCCGCTTCAACCTGAGCATCTTCTGTTAGCATCAGTGGCCATTTTTTCCCAAAGACGTTAGTGGGAACTGTATCTCTCAGTTCCATCACTGTATCACTGTATCTCTCAAGCTCTTGTTGAAGAGAGTTTCATCAAGATCCTCTCAAGGGACATAGTTAAAATATGGGGTTCAATACCCAAGATATATCCCTTCCAACAATCTTATCTCCCTGAGTATTTGGATTCCTTGCTCCTATAGTTCTGTAAAGGAATTTCTAGCATCTCCGTGGGGCTCAAGTCCAAGTTTTAGTCAACCAACCAAGGAAACAAGTAGAATCACTATCACCTAGTCACACTAGTACATTGAATCCACAACCTCTGATTAAATGCTCCCATAAGAATAAATTCAACCCATCTAAAATTGTATTTTTCTTTCTTGGACATAGAATCTTCAAAATCTATTCTCAAAATGTTTCTAGATTTTTTTCAATATTAATTAGCAAAATCTTGCCATTTTTTAGCACCATAAGCCTCTGACTTTGTCATTGACATTTGAGGTATGCTGGGATCCAAGTTCAGTTATAGATCTGGGAAGGGGGCATCAGGGGCATAAGGAAGACTGACTTTGTCATGCAACTCCTTCAGGTGACAGAAAATTCAATCAAGACAGGAACAGCCTCATCAGAGAGGGCAAAGATGCTGCTGCAGCTGGCAAGGGTGGCTTGATGACCCTGCCCTAAGTTTACCAAACCCTACCATACCCCTGTTCTAGTTCTTGAGGTCTTACCTTTTCTCTCTAAATGCCCAAACTCCAATATAAGGGACCAGGCTGTGAATTCAACTGACACTCTAATTTGGCAACCCACATTTGGCTTTTGATCTTTTCATCTCTGAATGACGAAAGAGATATTTTTTTAGGGCAGTCAGAGAAAAGTCCTTAGTTTTTAATTCTTTAATGCTTAGAGAAAAAAATTTAGGAACCTGACCTCATATTCTCTTTCTTTAAGCTGTCTAACACTATTAAAGGCAGCCACCACACCACGCCAGACCTTCAGATCCTCATCCCTTCACATTGACTGATGGAAGCTCCCACTTGGTTCCCAAGGCCTCTTGCCTTTAATGAGCACTTCATTCTTGAAGTTCACAGGTGATTTACTTGCTGATTTGCCACTGAATGTCATGGTGTGCAAGAGTCTCATCCTTTACGTGGCTGTATTTCTCACTACCTTTAGCTCCAACTAAGCCAGACAACCAATCCCAGTCCCCCTCCCCTCATTTCTCTACAGTTCCATCTCCTACAATCATTCCTGGTGTCAAATGTCATACCAGTCAGCATTCTTAGTTGCAAATAAATAGAAATAATAAAACAGAGACTGGCTTTAAGCAGAAATAAAATGAACTGAAATAATGTTGACTATTCTCACATAATCACGGAAAAGCCTAGAGAAGGGCTTTGGAAAACAGGAACAGGCGGCTACCAACCACAACCAAATTCATGCCATGTGGTTCAAGACTGCAACCTCCTCTGGACCATTCAGCTAGCCAGCTGAGCTACTGACCAGCACCACGCCACCAGAGACAGGACACCATTGTCGGAACTGCTGCCCACCGCTGCCTCAGGAAACTGACATTTCTATCACCACTGCTCACATTGAGTGGATTCTCCACTCTCCCTGCTCCATCCCTTAGTTCAAAGTGGGGCTGCCTGCTACACTAGGTCTAGCATACAGCCTGTGGCAAAGGCTGCCGGGAAACTGAATAGTGGGACTTCCCAGATTCCATGATGAGAGGCAAGATCTGAATCCTGCTAAGATTCACAAAGTCAGGAATTTCCCAAACAAGGGAAGAGGAATCATATGCTAGCCAAACAGATTAAAACAAACAAAAAACAACCCACATAGAAGTATCCCCTACAGGAATCTTCTTTATATTATTAGGAAACATCATTACAACAAAAGAGAAGTAGATTTTTTTTTTTTATGTGATGCAAAGTTGGAAACTGTCCATGCTAAGGGGAAAATAGTGTTGCAAAAGTTTCATTTATTTGCGGATGTTTGGCATCTATGAAGGAGAGGAGTGTCTGATACTAAAGAAAAAGAAAGCTGGTAAAAATAAATAAATAAATAAATAAAAGTTCCCTTGAGTTTAACTATGCAAATTAGAGAATCTGGAAATAATACTCTTGATCCCTCATCCTTATTTCAGTTCTCACTAAGGCTGATTCATTAAAAACTATTTAAAATATCTGCTAGTATTTTCTCAAGGATGTTTTAAAATTCCACAAGGAGCGACAGGAAAACATTTGCTATCAATTTGAATGGATTTGAACATCAAAGAAGAGAAAAATTCTTATAATAATTTGATTCCATACTTCCCTTTAAATGTGTTTAAAGCACATTATAGCAGAGCACGTTAAAGCAATTTGCCCTCCAAGAAGTACAACTAAGAGGAGAAACGATGGAACACAGCAGAGTAAAAATGGAGAACCAGAATTTAATTGGAGGAGAGGAGGAAATATGCAATAGGGCAAACAAATTAATGAGTACTTGGTGATTTGACATATTTTGCCATTGGTGAGGAGCGGGGCATTTTTTCTCCATATTAAGAAAACAAAAGAAACAGAAACTACAGAAATACACAGTGATCACTCATCTTGAGCAGGAATGTATCCCTCCCTCTTGTTTTAATTGCCTGAGCACGATTTAAGTACTTTATCTGTTTTTAACATTTAAGTAATTACATCCATTTCACTATGTGTGTTTTCATTATAAACTTCTAGAAGACAAAACATTTAATAAAAATGTGGTGAGATGGACAAGGAGAAGTGAAAGAGACAAAAGAGAAAAAAGGAGGTAGTAAGAAGGAGACAAAGAGGGAAGTGAAATGACTGTACTCTTTCAATATTTCCTCTGTAGGTGCGTGTGTGTGTGTGTGTGTGTGTGTGTGTTTGACGAGCAAATTTACTCCATTTCAATAGAGACCTTAACTTCATAATTCTGTTATTTTTTTTTCTTATTTCTAAGTATAAAAGCTAATGCCAGTTATTCACAACAGCCAAGACAAGGAAACAACCTCAGTGTTCATAGATAGATGAATGGATAAAGAAAATATGGTATACAATGGACTACTATTCAGGCATAAAAAGAAGGAAATCCTGCTATTTGCAACACCATGGATGAGGGCATTATGGGAAAGTAAAATAAGCCAGACAGAGAAAGACAAATACTGTATGATCTCACTTATATATGGAATCTAGAAAAGTCAAACTCATTGTTGGAGGATATAATCAAAAGGACATGGCCACCAGTTGACCCTCAAGCTGGACCCAGGCAATCGGTGGCTCCTCACCCCCTTCCCACCTCCCCTATTCTTGGAATGAACAGTCTGCCCACTGTCCCCACAGTGGAAACTGTTCCAAGGACATAGCCTTGGAGAGTAAGGTCTTATTACGACCATCTGGACACTATACATGACTAAACCTAGTTAAGTCCCCTTACAAACTTTAAGATTATGGGAGATGAGCACAGACATCTTGTGGCTACCCCAAAACAAGCCTTGTATGTAAGCTCCCTTGCTTATGAAAACTGGCACCTACCAAACTAGAGTTGCCGGCCTCTTCCTTCTGCCTCTCCCTGCCCTCCGTGTATGGGGGCTGGTTGCAGATGATACCCAGGAAGCTCCCGAGGCTGCAAACCAACATTCACATGAACAGTAAAATGGTGGTTGCCATGGGCTGGAGGGTTCGGAGAGTATGAGGTGATATTGGTCAAGGGGTACAAACTTCCAATTATAAGATAAATAAGTTCTAGGGATCCAATGTACAGCATTGTGATGATAGTTAGCAACACTGTATTATATATTTGGAAGTTGCTGAGAGAAAATCTAATTATGTGAGGTGAGGGGCGCCTGGGTGGCTCTAGTCAGTTAAGCATCTGCCTTTGGCTCAGGTCATGATCTCGGGGTCCTGGGATGGAGCCCGGCATTGGGCTCCCTGCTCAGCAGGCAGTCTGCTTCTCCCCCTCCCTCTGCTCCTCCCCCCTTCATGCTCTCTCTATCTCTCTCAAATAAATAAATATTTTAAAAATTTCTAAATAATAATGATAATTATGTGAGGTGATGGAGATGTTTATTGTGACAATCATTGCACAATATACACGTATATCAAATTATCACACTGTATACCTTAAACATACACATTATTGTACATCAATCATATCTCCATAAAACTGCGGGGAGGGGGGAGTCAATGCCAGGTTAAGACCCAAAGCTATATGTTGAGAAAAATGTAAAGGTGTACCTTTACATTTCAATGAAGTCTATGAAGTCAGAAGGATACTGTGAAGCAATGTTGGAGAGAAAAAAGAAGGGAAAGAAAAAAAAAAGAGAGAGAGCAAATGCCTTCAAAATATGAGGCTAAAAATTTACCAAATTTTCTTGGTTCCCAACTGACACCAAAGACCAAAATGCACCACTTTCCTTTCTTCTGCAGCTGAAGCTATAGTGGTTCTTGCCAAAGCTTGCAGCCTGTGGGGGCCCAGAGGGGCTGAAGAGGAATGACTCTCAGCACTGCAGGTGATGAAGCAGAGAGACTATTTTCTTTATTCCTCTGACAACAATTTTTTAATGTTTTTGACACAGCTGTCCTAGGTCTGCCAGCGAGCTAAAAGAAATCGGGGAAGCTACAAGCTTGGTCTGTAATTAAACAAACAGTTCCAATTCAAGGCAATAAAAGCAGTAACTATAAAAATGAATTCGATGTTGGTATACAAAACTCTACAATTATGCTTTCCCAAAGGCGGAGTCAGGCACGAGATACGCTGTATTTTATATCAGAACTTTGCAACACAATGAATATGCTGGCGTTTCTCAAGGGTCCTATGAGTTTTTGATGTTTTTTTCCTCCTACTAATTCCTCTGACTCTCTCTTAGAGTATACAATGGAGGGAGACCACCTTTCCTGTTTGAAATCACAAATGCAAATGTGGACACATTGTAAAGGGTTGTATATTCAACAGCATACTCTGGATACCAAGAGTGTACCTTAGGGACACACAGGGACTATTTTTTAATATAAATTCTCAATAATTTATGAAGGGGAAAAATAAGAAAGTCCACAAGTAACAAGCAACTAAATTTAGTTATAAAACAGAAGTTCCAAATTCTTCTCAAAATGAAGACAATGAACTGTATTTTATTCTTACTGGACTATAAATACCATTTGGGCAATGGCCAAGTTTGTCTTTTCTTTTTTGTAATCCCAGCACCTAGTAGGGTGTCCAACACAGAGAAGATGCTCAAAAAATATATGTTGATTGAATAAATGGGTATTCAACATATAAAACAATAATCCAATGAATATTTAAGTGTTGACTTCATGTATAGACATTATATATACTAAAATCCACTTAGTCCCCAGATAAATTCAATTAAGAAATAAGCAGAAGTGGGAAACATGAGAAAATAAAAGAGAGAAAAAACAAAATGCACAGAAAGAAAAATATCATTTGCCTTTGGAAAATCCTACTGGCGGTTTATCCATTGATCGTGGCACCTAGAAAACTCTCATCCTTCAACTAGAGGCTCCTCTTTATTATTTTTTAGAGGCTCCTCTTTAAATGAAACAGCTACAGGAGACTCCAAGGAGATAATATAGCTCTGGACATAATTAATGGTCCCCTCCTCTGACCCATGATGCTCAATAACATTAAATGAAGTCTCATCTGGCTATGCAATTATTTTCAGGACCTGTGGTAGTGACGTAGAAATCAGAGAACCTTAGAGCCCGAAGGAAACATATGAACCATCTAATTCAACCTCATTCATTCACAGATGAGGAATTTCCCAGAGAGTTTGAGGGTCTTGCCCTTGTGCCCTGGCAGCAGTGAAGAGTCCTGTTCTGTTCTGTTCTGCAGAGTCCTGAAGTCTTGCACAGTCTTGTTAGCTCACACTGGCCACAGTTTTAACCATTCATTAAGAATTCAAGACTTTTCAAACCACTTCTTGGTTTGAACTGCCTCTACTTCCACTCTAATAGCAACATGACCCGTCATTCTCTACAAAACTCATGCTTTGATTGAGTCCCACTGCAATTATCAGGACACACACAGGATAGGTAGAAATAGCTCAACAGCAAATATTTAGATTTCCAGTCTCTCATTTCCCACTCATGAGTTAGACCATTTGTTCCCTCTCTGGCATACTTTTGATCCTACAGTTGGGTAAAATTTAACAGGCAAACTCATTAAACTGTCTAAATGATGATACCCGGCCCCCTTAAATCCAGCTGGTAGTGGCAGGAACCAAACGCTTGGAAGGACAGGTGATCAATTCCCACAATGGATGCTCAGAAGAGTCTTTAAGAAGTGGTACGAATGAAAGCTACATGAGAGGAAATAAAGTTGGGAGAGCCTATGTATAAAACATCCTCCAAAACAGTATGGAGGTTCCTCAAAAAGTTGAAAATAGAGCTACCATACGATCCGGCAATTGCACTACTGGGTATTTACCCCAAAGATACAAAAGTAGGGACCCGAAAGGCTACGTGCACCCCGATGTTTATAGCAGCAATGTCCACAATAGCCAAACTGTGGAAAGAGCCAAGATGTCCATCAACAGATGAATGGATAAAGAAGATGTGGTATATATATACAATGGAATATTATGCAGCCATCAAAAGGAATAAGATCTTGCCATTTGCAATGACGTGGATGGAACTGGAGGGTATTATGCTGAGCGAAATAAGTCAAACAGAGAAAGACATGTATCATATGACCTCACTGATATGAGGAATTCTTAATCTCAGGAAACAAACTGAGGGTTGCTGGAGTGGGGGGTGGGGTGGGAGGGATGGGGTGACTGGGTGATGGACACTGGGGAGGGTATGTGTTCTGGTAAGCGCTGTGAATTGTGCAAGACTGTTGAATCTCAGATCTGTACCTCTGAAACAAATAATGCAATATATGTTAAGAAAGAAAAAAAGAAGAAGAAGAATGTAGCAGGAGGGGAAGAATGAAGGGAGGGAAATCGGAGGGGGAGAAGAACCATGAGAGACGATGGACTCTGAAAAACAAACTGAGGGTTCTAGAGGGGAGGGGGTTGGGAGGATGGGTTAGCCTGGTGATGGGTATTGAGGAGGGCACGTTCTGCATGGAGCACTGGGTGTTATGCACAAACAATGAATCATGGAACACTATATCTAAAACTAATGATGTAATGTATGGGGATTAACATAACAATAAAAAATATATATATAGAAAAACATCCTCCAAAATTCCTCTTTCCACCTGGCATTATAGATGTCATCCACTGGGGTACTGCAAAGAACACTAAATTGTACACCCCTTTGAGTTTCTTATCCCCAAAAGGGCTCATGGACACAAAGGACTCATTACTACAAATAAAAATGTGTTAGACACCTGGAAATCTTTGGAGACAAAGACGGCTCAAATAGCTATAGAAGGGTATCCGTAAAGATATAACACAGGTTACATACACAAAATTTTTCTAATTCAAACTGAACATTTTGTAAGTGTTTTTTTTAATTCCCATTATTCTCCAGACAGAGGACAGCAGGAGTTTCTCTCCACAGTACACATCTCAGCCGTCTACACTGTAGTATCAGCATATTACCCACCACCAGAGCACAAAAGCAAAGTTGAGGCCATCATTTTAGAATCAACATGGGCAGCTGATGACTATCAATTGCACCAATGCATAAACACACACAACTCCCTGGATGCCTGTCATCTGCCTCTCATCACGTCATATCCAGTAACCAGTTGTAGAGGAGGCAAAAAATCCTCACAAGTCTTTATTGACTATAATGAACAGGGTTTACGGTATTTGAAATCAAATAAGCACCATCACTAATACCATAAAATATGATGTATAAAAATGATATGAAACCGTTGTGCTGTTCTATTTGACTTTCCAGTGGAAGAACCATGAGTCATGGCTTCCAATCTGTTTGCCACCTTACCATTTACACAATTTAGGGCCCAAATCTGCTCTCCTTCCTGTGTTATGACAAAATTACACAGGATTAAAAATACAAGCCCCACCACCCCTTGTTCCTGGGCGTTTGCAGCAGCCAGCAAATGTAAACCAGGAAAAATCCAGGACTCCGAATAGATCACCCAGCTGCTAGTGTAAATTTATAGCAGCCTGTAAGCCTTAATAATATCCACCAAATTATCGAGCAGTCCTTGATTACAGGGTGCTATAAAAATGCAAATTGCAGTCACAAGAATAAAATGTCGGCTGGGACCTTTGAAATCAACCTTCATTTTTTGACATCCCATTTGATATTTTGCTATAAAGCCTCCAATTTTAAGGTTATACTTCTCAGAGTTAGTGAAACCGAAATGGGTCATAGGTACTATGACTCCGTTAATATAATATCATCATCTCATAACACAAGTATTCATGGTACAGAAGCAGAACACCGTAGGACCACATAACTTAGCTGCTGATCCCCTCATTAAAATGAATAGAGCAATAAGCATTCTCACTAAGTTTAACAAGACAGATGAGTCTTAAGGCAAGCTCCCCTCCCCCCACCTCTGTTGTTTTTTTTAAATTTATTTTATGATTTTTAACCGGCTTGTGGTCCAAGAAACCACTTCTTAGCCTGGAGTAACAGGCATTTACTAATGACCTTTCCAGCCAGGCTCATTCACATGAGCGGCTTCCTCCACCTTGCTCACAGACTCACAGACTTGGGGTGGCTTTCAACAGCCCATTTCTACCTGAGGGTCTTTGGATTTCAGTGAATTCTTTAGTGACAGTGATCTATGGAAGAAAGAATGCCGCTTGGGGTAGGAATGCACACACGTGTTTTCAGCTATTTTACATTCAGGCCTGCTGTGACTCAGCTTGCAAGTTCAAAGTTATAAAGCCATTTTTCATTTCTTGGGGGAAAATGTCTCATTAAAAGTAAGGAAACTTAAAAAAAAATCCAAAACTCCCTTTTTTAAGGGAGATATGGAATAAACATTCAAAATGATTTAGATTTTTCTAACTTATGGTAAGAATCAGGAAATGACACCCATTAAGATCCACTAAGTAAATCTAAAATAAACAAATAACATACCGGTTTATTCCTTTGGTAAAGCGCATAAATTGGTGGTTTATTTTCATTGCACTTGTCGACCTTCACTGAGCCTATCTCTAAAATAACTCTGTACTATAGTTTTTTTGCAGGAGTCTGGGAGGGAAAATAAAATTCCTCTAATGGAGACAGTTTCTTTACATAATTGATTTAGTCCTTGGAGTACTTCATTTTTAGGTGGTGGTCATAAAATTAAATCAATACATTCATATTCACACTTTGCCTTTGGAGAAAATCCTGGCAGTATAATTAATCCTTTGCACCTGAGGTCAGAAATGTGGCAAAATAATGGCGTCCTTTTCGGCCCTGGCCAAGCAAAGTTCAATTTTAATGTGGGAAAGAGAAAAGGAAAAAAAAAAGTCCAATATATGAAGTGTGACTGCTATTTTATTAGAACAGTGATTATATGTATAAGAAAGCGTTTAAAAAGCAAGTTGACAACAACGAAATCACAAGAATTTTGCTTTCTTCTTACGGATTCAAAACTGAAGTCATTAGAAAAAATTAAAACAGGTTTGTTTGTTTGTTTTGAGTATAGTTGACACACAATGTTACATTAGTTTCGGGTGTACAACTTGGTGACTGGACAAGTTTATATACTGTGCTGTATTCACCACAAGTATAGCTCCCATCTGTCCCATTATATGGCTATTATAATATCATTGACTCTATTCCTTATTCTCTGCTTCTTATTCCAGTGACCTACTCATTCCATAACTGGAGGCCTTAAAACTTTAAGTTTTTAAGTGTTGAGGGTAATTCTGGAAAATATTGGGCCACACAGACCCTAACTGGGCCCATTCCAGATTGTGTTCCTATGTGGAGATGCCCAACCAGATTAACTGGGGCATTACCAAGTACTAAGGTAACCAAAAGGAGTGGTTTGGGGGGAAAAAAAAAAAAAAGGATGAAGATCCAGATAAACAGATAAACAACATAGCCTGTTTTCTGATCAGAAACAAGCCTGCCCACTACCCATGAGAGACTAGGTAATGCTTATCAGTCTCAAATTTGCCTGGATATATTCTGGGACTTCTGGATGTATCTTGAATAATCTGGACAATATTGCTTCTCACCTTATATAAGACATAGTAGATGTTACCTACAACAAGGGGGAACACCAACCTGGCCCTTATTTCTCGATTTGCCTGCAACTTACTACATACTTTACAGAAGTGCTTTTGCCATTTGCTCTTCAACATAAATATTCTTTCATAAGCAAGTTTAAATTGGATCCTAGCTTCAAAAATCAATGTCACATTTTTCAACCTTCCAGTTTAGTTTGGTATGATTGGAAAATTCTGCAAAGCTAAGGAAGTGTGCCAACCATAAATTAAAATAAATTCTGAAGGGGCAGAATGTAATTCCACGGTTTAGAAGCCTACAAAGGATCTAATGGCATGAAGTTTATGAGTAACAAGCCTTGGTGACAATAATTTTCCTCAGCTGAAACTTTCTATCGCCTAAAATAATCTGCAAGCCATCTCATTACATCCATAGACTTCTCATCAGGCTTTTAGTACTTTAAAAACTCAGTTTCTGAAATCTCCCTTTACACTTGACCCCTCCAAATGCACCTTGTCCTGGATTTCATGCTTATCACAACCGAACGCATGGGAGCGTCTGAAACACTTCCCCTCACTACAGGAAAGGGCGCGGACCTCCAGCCACCAGGCTGAGTGTGCCGTGTCCCTATCAGTTAGGCTTGAGGGTTTAAAACAACTGTTCCAGAGGTGATTGATGACTGGAAATGCACAGCCCTTTTGTTTCCCTGGGGACAGCTCACCCCAGACCCTCTGTTATTGCCACCAATGAAGATGTCCTGCTGAACCAGCCCATCATGCCTCCCCTTTCTAACAAGTGCTCAGTTATCAGTCAAATCTGCCAAAATGATTCTTTTCGGGTGTGTATCTGAGACACAAGAAGAGAGACCTTTGTTTTAATTGCTCATGACTTGCTTTAGGGCCTCCAAGAACTCCAGAGACATTTGGCAAAGTAGTTTCAAATTCGGAAGCCCAAGAATATTCCTACTAGGGCTGAAAAGCAGCATCTAGATACATACCATTCAAACCACTCTGAAAGGCGCTGTGATTTACAAGCAAGCACTGGAAAGTGAACTCAGCAGAGAGGAGGTTTTCAGTATGTAACTGAAGGTATAACTATTTTAGAGTTAGCTTCTCTTTGTTCAGGAAGCTCCTTTTCAAGGTCTGCTGCCCTCCAAAGTTGAGAAAATAAAATTATTTAATTCAAGTTTTCAAACTGCTCATGTAAAATGGTATAATTCCATTTCTCATCCATGCATCAGTGAGTTACACAATTATCAGGCACTTATAAGCAGAAGAAGCTTTTCAGAACAAAGCTGCTGTTAAGAGGTATGAGAACAGCCTCATGGATGCATAATTTGGGATTTATTCCACACTGAATATGTGGTTTTGTCTCCTGGTCAGTGGGGCCCCAGTGTCCGTCCTACCCCTTCCAGCCTCTGGGCACACTACACCTCTACCCTTTCCACACCTTCCCACAGAACCCATGACTCCACTGGTCTGATTTGGGTGGTGTATTCCAACAGTCACAGCCATCAGACAATAATTTATAACTAAAATTTCAGAACAGTTGTTCAAAAACAATTATCACTTAAAGGCTGAAAACATACAAACATACCAGGAATGAAGGGAGACATATTAAAAAAAAAAAAAAAAGACTTCTTTTTTCATTTTCATTTTTTTAGTTTTAATTTTAAAATGCATGTTTAAATGTTCTACCAATATCTGCTACATAGGACATACAGATACTGAGTGAGTATATTGATTAAAAATAATAATACTGAATGACATATGAAGTCTGGAATCCAAAGTGAATTTATCATTACTGTGTTTCACCCCTGAGTTAATTAAATGTAAGAAGTTAGTCAACACCATTAAATGCCACACAGGAATCTATATAAAACTGTTTTCCAAAACAAAAGAGGGGCGCCTGCGTGGCTCAGTCAGTTAAGCGTCTGCCTTCGGCTCAGGTCATGATCCCGGGGTCCTGGGATCGAGCCCCACATCGGGCTCCCTGCTCAGCGGGAAGCCTGCTTCTCCCTCTCCCACTCCCCCTGCTTGTGTTCCCTCTCTCACTGTGTCTCTCTCTGTCAAATAAATAAATAAAATCTTTTTAAAAAAGGAGAGAAACTTGGCATTGTACTGGCAGCTTGAAATTTCCTAGACAATTTTCATTACCTTAATATAAAACATTTGCCATATGTTCACAGAGTTCATGGCTTTGTAATACTCACTACAATAGAGTTTTCATAATTTAGGTTTGATGTAGATCAGTGGTTCTACAAATTAAATAATAATCTTAGAGGGTAAGACCTAGACATCAGAATTTCTTAAGGCTCTCCAGATGATTCTCATCTCCAGTAGCTGAGAACCACTGATGCAGACAATTACCTTCCTAGGAAAAGACATATGCAATTATTAAGAACCCAGAAGAAGTAAGCTAACAAATAGAAAATACTAATAATGTAAATAAAATACAAATATCTGCACACGAAAGTAAAAGTAGACTGAAAAGCATAGAATGTGTGGTGTAGTAGGTGGTTTGGGGTCTCTCGGGGAGACTTCCTAGGAAAGAAAGACACATTACGAATTGAATTATAAAGGTCAATGGTCAAAGAATCACAGAATAACGGGGCAGGCATTTCAGGACAAACCCTGAAAACAATCTGAGCGCATTGTTCATTGGTCATAAAGACCAATAATGGCTAGAAGGTGTCTTTTTTTTTTTTTTAAGATTTTATTTATTTATTTGACAGAGAGAGACACAGCAAGAGAGGGAACACAAGCAGGGGGAGTGGGAGAGGGAGAAGCAGGCTTCCCGCTGAGCAGGGAGCCCGATGCAGGGCTCGATCCCAGGACCCTGGGATCATGACCTGAGCTGAAGGCAGACGCTTAACGACTGAGCCACCCAGGCGCCCCCAGAAGGTGTCTTATCTTTACATAATTGTTTAAAAAGGAATGCTAGTTAAGACTGGGATTTTTTGGTGGTAAGTTTTTTATTTTCGTTGATTTTTATAACTTTATCACTGAAAATATTTCACCCCAGAGAGAACTGACTTGTCTAGCCTAAAAGTGAATGAAAGAGAACTAGGCAGAAAATAACCAGTAACTCAACTACAAAATGCAGACAGGCACCTAAGCATCTGACTGAATACTATTTTAGTCTTTTTTTAAGAAGGGGAATTACATTAGGAGCCCTATTAGTTTACAGCAGCAATATGATGTATAAAGAGAGATCACAGGCTTATCCATACAAACAGATTTCCAGAGAACACCAAAAACACTTGGAAAGCCAATGTCTAACCCACTGCAGGAACTCTAGCTGGTGACATTGTCCCAACAGAACAATTTATCCTGAATTTCACAACCTGCAAGCATAATAAAGGACAAATACATCTTAGCAATAAAGACTATAGGTTTCCGAGTAAAACATACCTCCAGTTTCCTGCTGTGTCCAAGTACATTTTTTCTACTTATTATAATACTTCACTATCCCTTTGTCCTTTAAGATATCAAAGATGATTGTGATGAATACTCTAGCGTCTTATATTTTAAAAGGTCTGTTTGGGTTTTTACTTAGGCATGTGTAAAAACCAGAATGGACTTACTTTCTACCCACAGAGGTTAGCATTGCTTTCTGGGGCTCCTTGCTTCTCACTGTATTTTTGGTCTTTTCCATCCCTACCTGGCTCCACACCACCCTCAGATTATTCTTCCCAAACACTATTTTTCTACCCAGGAACCAACACGAGCTCCCTGTTGGATGGAGTTCTGAATATTCAGTGTGGCCCTCTAAAATCTGATGATTTTTGCCTTATGGGGGCCAAGGACAAGTTACCCCAAGATGTGCCACTTTGGCGTGCAGATTATTTTGAGCTGGAACCTTCCCCCTTAATTACCTAACAGAATTTAGATAGAGGACCTGCTCCAGGAAGAGAGCTATCACCATGGATAACTACATCATAATATGAACTAGGTGTGGTAGACAAGGAAGAATTTAGCAAAATCTGTTTGCTGAAATTCCTCTCTATGTCCCATTACTTCTGTATAGCCCAGCAAAATTGGTTTACCAAACATTTTCCCTCTTTTTGTGAAATTCTTTCCTTCCCTTTGAAATTTCCTTCTTGCCTGTCTGTCTTTGGAATCTCATGTATGTATGTATTCCCTGCATGTGTGTAATTAAACAAGATTTTCTCTTTTTAATCTGTCTCATGTCAATTTAATTTTAGACCAGCCAGAAGAACATTGAAGGTATAGTAAAGGTTTTCCTTCCCACAGTCTCTTCAATTTTGTTTCCATCTCTCCCAAATTTTTCACTCCAATCAAGTCAATATCCTAACTGCCTTTTATGGAAATCATGTTATCACTCACACATTCATTCAATAAATATTTATTGAGTCTCAAACGAGTGCCAGGTCTGGTGCTCATTCTTGGCCCCACACTCTTGTATATCCCTATGTTTATCTGTATATTCACAACTCACCCATTTTTATTTTTTTTAAGACTTTATTTATTTATTTGAGAGAGACCGAGAGAGAGTACAGAGGGAGAGGAAGAGGGAGAAGCAGACTCGCTGCTGAGCAGGGAGCCCAATGCAGGGCCTGATCCCAGGACCCTGGGATCATGACCTGAACCGAAAACAGATGGATGCTTAACGGACTGAGCCACCCAGGCACCCCCCAACTCACCCATTTTTAAAAGGCCCCCTCCTGCACAAAGCTCTCCTCAACTATGCTAACCCACCACTCTGCTTCTTTATCCTCAGGAGTCCTAAATCAGCATCTCTCAATCTGAGTTCACATACCACTGTCCTAGGACACTTTCAGAGATTCCATTCCTCAACTCAAATTGGAAACTCTGGTTTAAACAAAGTTCAATTTGTTTCTCTACTATAGGAATTCTCAGAGCCTTTAAAAGGCTAACATTAGTGTGGCACCCGGGTGGCTCAGTCGGTTGAGTGTCAGACTCTTGATTTCAGCTCAGGTCATGATCTCAAAGTCATGAGATCAAGCCATGCATGGGGCTCCGTGCTCAGCAGGGAGTCTGCTGGAGATTCTCTCTCCCCCCTCCCTCTGCTCCTCCCCCCACTTACACTCTCTCTCTTTCTAATAAATAAATAAATCTTTAAAAAAAAAAAAAGCTAACATTAGTTGTGAATTCCTAAGAGGGGTATATAGTAGTCAGCATTTCACAAACTTACTTGGGCATGGAACATATTTTTTTTTACAGCTTAACTACTGATATCCCAAGGAAATATTGTTTGGGAAATGTTCATTGTTACCTAAAATTGGTACCACACGATTTACCACGATTGTGTTGGCTCTATAGTATTCTCCTGTTATTCCTCTGCCTTTTCTATACCTATTAATCCTTTTCAAATATCCAAAATATTAAGTCCTTCTCCCTCATGACTAACAGCAAAGGATTAAAGCATAAAATACTGTTTGTCTCAACCCTGGGTAAAAGTTTTCCAAGATGCATTAATTTATCTCCTTATCTTAGTAAGTAACTAAATGAATAAATGAGTATTTGAGGACTGAGGAGAGATGAAATAATAAAAAACACAACAGCACCACTCTTAAAAATGACCTCACACAGTGGGTGAGGAATGCAAGCTGGTGCAGCCACTCTGGAAAACAGTATGGAGGTTCCTCAAAAAGTTGAAAATAGAGCTGCCCTACAACCTAGCAGTTGCACTACTGGGTATTTACCCCAAAGATACAAATGTAGTGATCCGAAGGGGTACATGCACCCCGATGTTTATAGCAGCAATGTCCACAACAGCCAAACTATGGAAAGAGCCAAGATGTCCATCGACAGATGAATGGATAAAGATGTGGTATATATATACAATGGAATATTATGCAGCCATCAAAAGGAATGAGATCTTGCCATTTGCAACGACGTGGATAGAACTGGAGGGTATTATGCTGAGCGAAATAAGTCAATCAGAGAAAGACACGTATCATATGATCTCACTGATATGAGGAATTCTTAATCTCAGGAAACAAACTGAGGGTTGCTGGAGTGGTGGGGGGTGGGAGGGATGGGGTGGCTGGGTTATAGACATTGGGGAGGGCATGTGCTATGGTGAGCGCTGTGAATTGTGTAAGACTGTTGAATCACAGACCTGTACCTCTGAAACAAATAATACATTATATGTTAAAAAAAAAAAAAAAAAGAAGATAGTAGGAAGGGAGAAATGAAGGGGGGGCATCGGTGGGGGAGACGAACCATGAGAGACTATGGACTGAGAAACAAACTGAGGTTTTAGAGGGGAGGGGCGTGGGGGGATGGGTTAGCCTGGTGATGGGTATTAAAGAGGGCACATACTAAATGGAGCACTGGGTGTTATACACAAACAATGAATCATGGAACACTACATCAAAAACTAATGATGGGGGCACCTGGGTGGCTCAGTCGTTAAGCGTCTGCCTTCGGCTCAGGTCATGATCTCAGGGTCCTGGGATCGAGCCCCACATCGGGCTCCCCGCTTAGAGGGAAGCCTGCTTCTCCCTCTCCCACTCCCCCTGCTGTGGGAGTTCCCTCTCTCGCTGTGTCTCTCTCTGTCAAATAAATAAATAAAATCTTTAAAAAAAAAAAGAAAAAACTAATGATGTAATGTATGGTGATTAACATAACATAATAAAATAAAAAAATAAAAAGATAAAAAATAATAATAATAATAAAAAAAAATGACCTCACACAGACCACCTCCCTGGGCCTCAGTGTCCTCATCTAAATAATGAGAACCTCCCAGTTCTAATGGTTTAACTCCATCTCTGTCATGATTCCTTGAATGAGTGTTCACTGTACACCCCTATAAAAATAAGAGCAAAACAATCAGAAATTAGACTGAGTTCATCACTCCCAGAACATTCTTAAGAAGTCTTGTGCTGCACTTTGCTTTCTTTTTATTCAAATATTAATTTGTTTTCTTATTATTTCCCTCCTTTGAATAAAAACAATTTCTGTTAATTCAGGTTTCTTGTGATTTGGATTTGAGTCAACAGAAGTTTTACTGGACAAGGAATGGAATACCTCACAGCTATAATAGTAAGAACACTCTCGTGTTCTTTAATTTACAATATACATCTCTGGTAACTGGTCAGATGGAGTTGTAGAGGACACTGGCCATGGTAGAGGAACTCATTTGAGGGGGAGGGTGGGCATGTACCTGTGAGAAACACCGTAGCAAGTCTCCATGTCTACTTATAGGTCAGATTCTAGTGGTTTAACAACTAAACAGTTCATTTCAGAATCTAGGGATTTCTATATTAATGGATGTTAAATATCTTATGCATCAAGAGCCCACTAAAAAAAAATCTTACCATAAATCCAAGATCCCAGAAATGGTAATTAAAACAATCTCTATTCCATTATTCTAATGAATTTTGCAATACTGATACGGTTTTCTCACAATGTTTAATGCAAAATGATAAGCAACTCAAAATTTCATATTTTTCTTTCAACTGCCTGTTAAAAACGGATAAACATTAACATTTAGTTCAAACTCTAATGAATGGAAAATGCATTATTTCTTTCAAGAAGCTTTAAGAATTTGACTTTGGTCAAGTTAACTTCTCTATACCTCATTTTTTTAATCTGTAAAGTGGGAATTATAATGATACCTAACTCATAGGGTTGTCATGAATATTCAAGAAAATGATGTATTCAAAACACTTGATGCATCATTTTTTTATTATTACTGTATTTTAGTATGGTTGCTGTTACTGTTGCTTGATTTTTTTATGGAAGTTTAGTTGGTACATAATGTTACATTAGTTTCAGGTGTACGACATAGACATTTGACAACTCCAAATGTTATGCTTTGCTCATCACATTTATTTTTATTTGATTGGTATTACTATTACTACTACTACTACTATTACTACTACTACTACTACTAAAAAAGGACAGTTAGAAAGGATTCTATTAAGCCTCTTGAGAAGATTATATTACTTTGATTTGAAAGCCAAAATCCTTTTGCACTGTTCAAAATCAGCCTATAAAAATAGTTAGAGCCAACTTGGAAAAGCCCAGAAAATCTCTTTTGCCTTCAACAGTTTCCACCTCTCAACCAATCTGTCTCCCCTGGTCCATGTCATCCAAGAAGCTTAATACAATTAAATGGGGAAAGAAGTAGAATGAAGTTGGATGAAGCTGGGTCGAAACAGTCAGCTCAATTCTTGATACACAGGATGGAGGATGAATTAAGGGGTGAAAGAAAGAGATGTTTTTCCTCCCCAGACAGGAGGCATGCATTGTACTCCCATAATGTCAATTAGCATCTATGTGACTGTGAGCATGTCAAGAATCCACTAGACTAGATGACCTCCGTGATTTCTTTCCAACTTAGAGTCAGCCTCAAAGTCCCCACTGTTGCTTTCTGTAAAGTCTAGCCTTAAGGGGAGGATCAGTCTAAATATTATCTTTTAAAAAAGAAGCACAGTGCTATTCAAGAAGGAAGTGTAACTCCATAACTCTGTCTTGAGGTGTACAATCTCAACTTGTTACGGGCAGATTAAAATGACACAAAGTGATGCATTGGTTAAAAGTTAATTCTACACAGTAGCTACACTGGGAGTTACTAACAAAGTGTTAGTTATATATGTTGAGCTGTGTCTGTGTTTATAGAAGCAAATTCTACTTATAGAGGACGAAGGAATGTTGAAATAAAAATTTATTGTGGATTTTGCACATGCATGTTAACAAGCAAAAGATTTTGTTTACCTAAACCTTTCTTCCCATCTTTAAAAAAATCTTGGATCCTATTTATCTAAGCAGTCTCCCTTTCTACTGGATTGAATTTAAATAACTTCAGAAACCAAAGGAAAAATAAACTCTTCTGTGAAACTGGTCACATACTTTTTTTCTAAGTCTTCAGCACTTTTCATTTGTTATAACATCTAATAATTATTAACTAATGGAAGTTCCTCCAGCAGACACTATCCTCTTTTGGATTGGCTCAAACATGACTAACTTATTAACAATAAGAATTTATTAAGCATTAACTACATGTTGTGCTAGATGTTCTGGGGGAACAAGGTTCCTTAGAGTCCCCACCCTCCATAACTTATAATAATTTAAGTAACTGGGATTATGTAGACTACAAATGCAATGGAGCTCAGAATATCCCATTCTTTTTAACTTGATATGAAAAGCAGCTTCCTAGAGGCTACTAAAAATGTTACAGAATTGAAAGTACAGTTTCTGGTCTTCAGAAGCTCACCTAGTAGAGGGTTATAAATTTTACATTCTGATCATGAGGACTTGTACTTTTTCAATAGTGTATTTTTATTATCCTGTGTATGGTATATAGCTATTTCCATTTTTCCAGTTTTCCTACTCTCATTTCAAACTGAATCTGGATATGTAGATTAATAAGATCACATGTGTAAAACACTTCAAGATTCTTGAAAGGCATTTTAGAAGTCTAAGAATATACTTGGGAATGTCAAGAATGAATGTGCCTAGCGACCAGTAAATAACTTAAGGTGTTTCCTATTGCTTTTTCCTCTCACTCATATTCATAAGAGGTTAAGTCTTAATAATGCTAAAGGTTTCTGTCACTAGAAGATTATATAAACCACTAAACTAATTAGTGCACTAAATAACAAGATCATCTGCTCTACCTCTGCTGTTTAAGGGTAGGCTGCTTAAGAAAGGAGAAGAAGCTGCTCTCTCATGCGCCCATGGGCCCAAGAAATGTTCTTAAAGTCACATAAATTGTCTGGAAGACATGTTTCTTAAAGTTAAACCAGAAGTACTGGTCTTGTCATTCATTAAATTAGAAAATTATGACTTTGTCTTGTAGTTGTTGCTCACGAAGGTAGAAAATTTCAAAAGAACATTAAATGAGAATACTGAATGCCTGAAATACTACAACTGAGGAGAAACTTTAAATACATCATCCACAGAGAAAAACTGCTAGAGCCCCTTAAGATAAAATAAATCCAGTTCAGTCTGCCCAGTCAGAGCCCCTTCAGAAGACAGCCTCTCCAGAAGTTGTAAAAGAGGCCAGAGCACATGGTCTCTCAGACATATAAGCGTATTAATTTCTCACCAGTATCAGGAACTAGAGGCTCACTGGGGCTAGTCCGAAAGGACCCCGTATCAGTCCAGAAGACCTGTGACCAATTGCTCTCATGACTAATGGCCTAAACAGGGAACAAAATTCCATGGCCCCCACATATGGTAAATGATGAATGACAAGGAAAAAACTTGCCTCTTCTGACCATGTAAATTCTTTTCCTTTAAAGGGAGGCTATTTGCCCAAAGGTTTAAAGGTGAATCATGAAACCACTCATGTGCTGGAAAAAGACAAACTAGCTGATAAAAAGATGGTTTCTCCAATAATAAGTGAAAAATATCAAGACATTTTTAATCATGTGCTATTACTTTAAGCTGATATTCTCTATTTCTCATCAGTTTCATCAATCAAAGTATATCAAGTATGGAAGTTTATAAAACTTAAAATACAGAAAAATCCCAAGGAAATTCCACTTCATCTGTGTTCCTCAAACTGAAGTTTTCCCTGCACCTGTTTTCTCCCTGTTAGCAATGTGAGAAGAAACACTGTATAAAAAAGAGATTTAAGACATATCACTGACTATGTTATATGAGAACTTGTCCTTCTGGAAAAGAAATTTAAACTTACAGGAAATCTGGGTCTTCATGGATATACACCATCCCCCTGCCCCAGCAGCAGTTGCCTTTTGGACTCCAAAAGATTGAACTAGAGACCTATTATATCAAAAGGGCATTTCCACCCTAGAAATTTTTTTCAGAAGAACAGGCCTCAAAATATAACTCTTCTGTTCAGATGCAATCACCCAATTAATTCTTCTGCTGCTCTAACATCCCAACAAGACTGACAATCCATTCATTCATTCATTCATTCATTCATTCAACAAACATTTGTTAAATGCATACTACAAAGCTCACATTGTAATCATTTTATGGACTCTAAAAATCCTGGATTTGAATCTCAAGACCTGTGCAACCCCAAATAAATTTCTGAAGCTCTCAAGTTTCAGTGTCTTTGTCTCTAAAATACTAGTTGGTGGTATGCAATTACTTCTTAAGAGCCAAGCTAGAAAAGCACCATCCTCCTTACTCAGATGGAGTAAGGAGACTATCTTGGTACATGGGCCAACCTAAAGGAAGACTATGATATATTTTGCAATGTATTTAGGCTACAACTTACAATTTCAGGCAGGTTGCTGTGGACCCTTCTACTGGTCCAAGAATATGATCACTCATTGAGACAATAAGAGCAACCATTTCTATTGCTTATGGATATACGTAGGCCCAGACAGTGGCTGAGATGAAGAGGCCTCTGAACGTGTCAATCACAGCCAGTGTCCAGGTGAACATCACTCTGTTGCTGGAAGTTGTTCAAGAAGACAGTAAGAAGCAGAAATTTAGTATAATAAGACAGGAGTGCCTAAAAATCCCAGGGGCCTCTGAATACTGTAGCCAGTTGTGGGAGTGAGTAGAAGGTGGGGTTCTGTCACTCTTGGCCTATTGTTGTTGACATACTCCCAAGTGGAAAAGTCACGTGGTAGCCCTTTAACTTCTGTGTTTTTAAAGACAGAATTGTCTCTGTTAGCTTGGAGGAGATGTTTGGTCCAAAATTTTCCTGCTAAGGTACTGAGGTATATCAGGTCATTTCAAACCTTTGTTGGTACTGTTATAATAACCTTTGACCTGAAAAGTACTCATTTTTCAAGATTAATTTCCTCTATGAAGACTTCCTTGCCTATAAAATTTTACAGCATGTAATTTGTAAAGGTACAGTACCACTGTTAGACTGTAAGCTAAAGAAAGAACTATGTCTTATCTGTCTTCATGACTCCAGAACCTAGTGCATGCCTAGCATCTTGGAGGTGTTTGACTTTCAACAGTGCTTAAGCAGTCTTGCTGAAGAATCCCCAGTGTGAAATCAGGGAATGCAGAGCAAACAGTGCTTGAGCTGTGTTTGGAGGTAGTCCCTGATATTTCTCCTGCAGAAGAAACAGATTGTGAACCAACAAGGCTCAATGTCACTTTTTATCTGGGCTGCTCGGGATTTCTGGGCAAGTAGCATCCAGAACTTCCACTATTAAATAGTTCAAATTGCCCAGACAGCTAGACAGCTAGATCTCTTCTTTAGAGACCTAATATATGATATTATGATCAGATAATAGGGAGCAAAATGCATTTGGGATGGATATTCTCCATTTGTCCTGAGAGATCCACTCTGTACCCTTCTCCACCTGCTATGCACCCTGGAGGGCTGACTTGGGTAGGTCTCCTTGACCTCTAGCTTCCTGTCAGATTCAGCCAATAGAAGGCATCAGCAGGAGACTAAAGGGAAGGAAGAGAGTGAGGTCAAGGTGTTTATTCCCCATCTCCTCACTGCCAGGTCACCAAGGGTTGGCAGTATCCTTCAACGAAGACCACAGCTCTTGTCGGGAAGTTCCTACCTTCCAGTTTCTGGTAGCCTCTCCCTCCCTTTATCCTTCCTGGGAAACAGGGGGGAAACAGGAAGGTAATAGCTTCCCACAGTTGTTATCTCAGGCTATTGCACCACCCTTTCCTGGCTTCACTCTGATCTCCTCAGATCTTGGTAAACAGCCCCTTTATTAAACTCTCCTCAATTGTCTCATTTGAGAATCCACCTATTTCCTGTAGGGACCCTGATTTACAAACACTGAAAATGGAAATGCCTGACTGAAAAGGGTTTAAGTGATTCAGCCTTCTTCAACATTCACAAATGACAAATAATTACCTGTAGTCTTATTTCTGTGCTTACAGTCTTTATCATTTTCAAGTGTTTTAGGGTATGTGTGTGTGTGCAGCTAATATTTGACCACAAAAAAAAAAAATTGAAAATGCAGAAAACATTAGCATTCATCTTAGAATGAAGAGTTATTTATTTTCCCTGACAAATTTATCTTCTATTATTTTGCTTCAAATCAAATTATTTAAAATACCAAAATACATAGACCAAATAGTAATGGGATAGAAACCAAGAAAGAATGCTAGACATGACTGGACAGTAGGTCCACATTTTATAATTTGTCACAGATAATCTGCAGACAATTGACACTAGCCAAAAAATATGCACAAGCACCTCTTCTCCTTAGTTCCTAAATATTCCTCCTAACACAATGCAGTGCATACTAGAAAAATGAATTCAACACCATTGTCATGGGGACTCATGCATTAGAAAATATAAAATCTGTAAGAAAAGAGAACTCCTAACTTTAAAGAAATTTTTTTTTTTAGATTTTATTTATTTATTTGAGAGAGAGACAAAGAGTGAGAGAGAGAGAGAGCACAAGCACGATGAGGAGCAGAGGGAGAAGCAGACTCCCTGCTGAGCAGGGAACCCAATGAGGGGCTCAATCTGGGATCATGACCTGAGCCGAAGGCAGACACTTAACCGACTGAGCCACCAGGCACCCCTTTAAGGAATTTTTAATATATATGAAGTCCAAACTCTAAATTTACAGCAAAGATGTTAATATCAGAGAACAATGCAATTTCATTTGACTCAGTTGAAGTAATTTGATAGCATTTGAGAATACTTATAAATGCCTATCACTCCTAATATTTATTTACTTAAAGATTTTTTTAAATTTATTTATTTATTTATGAGGGGGCAGAGGGAGAAGGACAAGCAGACACCCCACTGTGCGTGGAGCCCCAACACAGGGCTCAATCTCATGACCTGAGCCAAAACCTGATCATGACCTGAGCCAAAACCAAGAGTCAGATGCTTAACCGACTGAGCCACCTGGGTGCCCCTCCTAATATTTAAAAGGTAGTTGCCATGGAAATAAGCAAAGGGGCTCAAGGATATTTCAGGAGTACAATTTATAATTTCTTTACTAAAAATTCAAGAATTTAGTTCATTAATCTTGCCATTTGCAATGACATAGATGGAACTAGAGGGTATTATGCTAAGCAAAATAAGTCAGTCAGAGAAAGACAATTATCATATGATTTCACTCATATGTGGAATTAAGAAACAAAACAGAGGAGCATAGGGGAAGGGAGGAAAAAATAAAACAAGACGAAATCAGAGAGGGAGACAAACCATAAGAGACTCTTAATCACAGGAAACAAACTGAGGGTTGCTGGAGGGGAGGGGGATGGGAGTGGGGTAGCCCGGTGATGGACAGTAAGGAGGGCACATGATGTAATGAGCACTGGGTGTTATATAAGACTGATGAGGGGGCACCTGGGTGGCTCAGTCATTAAGCATCTGCCTTCGACTCAGGTCATGATCCCAGGGTCCTGGGATCGAGCCCCGCATCGGGCTCCCTGCTCGGCGGGAAGCCTGCTTCTCCCTCTCCCACTCCCCCTGCTTGTGTTCCTGCTCTCGCTATCTCTCTCTCTCTGTTAAATAAATAAATAAAATATTAAAAAAAAAAAAAAAAGACTGATGAGTCACTGACCTCAACCTCTGAAACTAATAGTACATTATATGTTAATTAATTGAATTTAAACTTTTTTAAATTAAAAAAAGCCTACAATAACATGAAAAGACTATTAGAAAAAAAAAATTTTTAGTTCATGAAGGCAAATAGATCTGACCTTGGAAAGCCAAGGTTGAAATGCAGTACTCAGGACATAGCTGGCTGTCCTGGAAACAACAACACACCCTGACCCAGAAGGTCAGAGTTCACTTGTCACAATTAAATGTGGAAGGCTCCTTTATCAGACAACATAGCAACCAGGTTACAAGATCATGAGTTACCATACATGGTTTGGCACACCCCTGAGTCATGTAGCTTGGTAATGCCTTGCTAAAACTGTCACTTTTCACAGCTTGAGTTGAGATCAAATCAAAAATTTTGAACAAAGCTAGAATACCCACAGGATCTCAGAAACCTAAGCTTCCTACTGACAGGAGGAAGGTGAAAAACAGCTGGTACCTTCATGGTTGTTCCCAATGTCCCCAGCATAATATCTGAGCCTTCCAGTGAATGCCCCAATTAGCTATACTCCCAAAAGGAAGAGGGCTGGAGGAAAGTCATGTTGGAAACAAGACAGAAGGACAGGAGAGTAAGAAATCAGCTATGTAAATTTGAAACATAAGTCATAATTCTACTTATTGTATAAGAATATTTTTAATGGGCATGATCTCACAGAAAGACTTTATACCATGTTACCCATACAACTGCTCTCCAGTCCTCCCCTACTTCCACTGCTGCCTTCCACCTCCTCTGCCCTGCACCCCATGCTCAGATGGATCTGAGTAGTGCCCAGAAGAGAGTCCTGACCACACCTGGCACTCAAGTATTTGTCAAGTAAGTGACTATACTGTCTTCTTCTATCCATGTAACAAATTTTTATTTAAGGCTTACTATGTGCAACACCTGTGCCAGCATACTACTGGAAAAAGAGATAAATAACCATAAATATCTTTTAGGGGCTCACCCAGCCTAGGAGGGAAACAAAGGCACATATAAACACTGCCAATGTGAGCCAGACTATGATAAGTGTCACAAGACAAACACAAACTAAGTGCTTCAAAACAAGAGAGAAGAACTCAACAACAAAAAACAAACAATCCAATTAAAAAATGGGCAAAAGACTTGAACAGACATTTCTGTTGATGCTCAACATCACTAATCACTGGAGAAATACAAATGAAAACCGCAATGAAATACCATTTCCCACCCATTAGGATGGCTATTATTTAAAGAAAAGAAAAGAAAGGAACAAGAATTGGCAAGGATGCAGAGAAATTGGAACCCTTGTGTGTTGCTGGTTGGAAAGCAAAATGGTGCAACCACAGCAGAAAATAGCAACTCCTCAAAACACTCCACTTCTGGGTGTTTGCCCAAAAGAACTGAAAGCAGGGACTCAAACAGACATTTATATTCCCATGTTAATAGCAGCATTATTCACAAAAGCCTAAAGGTGGAAGCAACCCAAGTGTCCACCATATATATATGTTATATATATATATACACACATACACAAACCACACACATATGTATATGTATATACTCCACACATACATATGTGTACATATATGATATATATATGCCACATATATATGCATACACAAACATATATATATACAATGGAATATTATTCAGCCTTAAAAAAGAAGGAAATTCTGACCCATGCTCTAACATGGATGAACCTTGGACACCTTATGCTAAATGAAAGAAGTCAGACACAAAAGAACAAATATTATACATTCGCACTTACATGGGATACCTAGAGTAGCCAAATTCATAGAGATAGAAAATAGAATGGTGTTTGCCAGGATCTGAAAGGTGGGGTAACTGGGGAGTTACTGTTTAATAGGTACTCAGCTTCAGTTTGGGAAGATGAAAAAGCTCTGGAGACGGATGGTGGTGATTGCACAGTAATGTGAATGTGCTTAATACCCTGGAACCATACACTTCAAAAGGGCTACAATGTAGGATATTTAAAGTACACATCATGCTGACTGATACATGTATACATTGTGAATGGATTCCCATTATCTGGTCAATTAATACACCCATCACCTCACATACCTTACCATCTTATTCGTCAATTAGACCTCAGTAAACCTGAAAAAAATGGTTAAAATGCCAAATATTATGCTATGTATATTTGACCACCATAAAAAAGAAAAACAATGGGGGAGAGAGAGAGTGTGTGCATGAAGGGAAGGCTTGCCATAGAGGAAGGTTGCTGCCTGGCTATAAAGTTTGGGGGGCACTGGACAGACAGAAGTAGGGAATGCTGAAGAGAGCAGGTGCCATGAAAGATGGTGGGTGATGGGTCAGAGGCTGTCTGCAGGAACTTGGGACAGAACTATGTGACCACAGTAAGAAGTACAGATGACATGAGGCTGAAAGGGCAGCTGTGATATTCCCAGGGCTGTGAATGCCTGGTGAGAACATCTGCACCCAGAGGAAGGGAGGACATGAAGAGGTTTGAACCCTAAAAAGAGGCCCTTGTGAGCACCGAGTAGACTGGCTTGGGGCACGGAGCGCGCCGAGGCTGGGAAGGCAGGGAAGAGTTTGTCACAACAGTTCAGGTAAGAGCTTCAACAGCACAATGCTCTACTTACCACCAGGCTCCTCAGCCTCGAGTCTACTGCACGTGCTTGCTTGTAAATGATTCTTTAAATTAAATTATTATGGGGGCACCCGGGTGGCTCAGTCGTTAAGCGTCTGCCTTCGGCTCAGGTCATGATCCCAGGGTCCTAGGATCAAGCCCCTCATCGGGCTCCCTGCTCTGCGGGAAGCCTGCTTCTCCCTCTCCCACTCCCCCTGCTTGTGTTCCCTCTCTCGCTGTGCCTCTCTCTGTCAAATAAATAAATAAAATCTTAAAAAAAAAATTATTATGATAATGGTACTTAAATGGGTACGACACAGAAGTAGGTATAAATTCCCTATACTTATAGCTTCTGTGAAACTAAAAACCAAAACAAAGTTACAAACCAAGACAGTCTCATTCTAAGACTTGTCATCTTTCTGCCATTGGCCACTTCCCGAGGACTTCCAACATCCTCCCTGTGAACTTGCCTGAGGGTGTGGGACGTGAAGCAGAGGACCGGGGTTCAGGCTCGGACTCTGCCACTTCCTTAGCTGGAGCCTAGGGGAGACTGCTTCATCAACATGAACCTCAATTTCTTCATCCACAAAGTAAGCAAAATAACCTACCTCACATGGTTTTTGTGAGAATCCAAAGAGAGATGTGGAAAGCACTCTATTACCAAAGTATCTTCTAGTAAGTTCTCACTGTCATAATCTTGTGGACTTTTTTTAATATAAAAAAAAAAAAAAAAAAAAAAAAATGCTATATTAAGTGACATTTTTATAAGTGTTCTGAACTATTAGGAGAGAATAATCAAAACCGACATTTTTCTGGGAAAGAGGTAATCACTTATTTTTAACTACTTATATTCAGGGGATCATGCGCTACTCCATCGAATGCCCTCATTGACAGGGGAGAAAAAGCAGACAGGTTGAGGGCCCATTTGAATTGATGACAAAGGCAAACTGAGCCCAGGCCTCCTGGATCCCAGATCTGTTCACCAACTATGAGAGAGACAGCTCGTGAATAATGCTGAAAAAAGGCAAAAGTAGCCCCTTGTTGTGGAAAGTGTTACCTGGGAACCCTTCCACAACACCTCCTTCCACACTCCACAGTGAGCTTAAGTGGGGGTCAGAGAAGATTCGGCAATGTCCAGTAGAGTGACTGCACCTCAGGACCCTCTCTAGGGTCAGAGCTGATTCTTCACCCCAAAACATAATGCAAAAGACAAACAGTACCCTAACCAGGCCTGAATGTCAACTCAACATCTCTCACCTTCTGACCCTTTAGGCAGTATGATCCTATGCTTGCCCCCAAGTTCCTATAACTCTCTTTTCCAGAACAATTTCTCAGGCAAAGTTTATCATATTTATAACTCCATAAACATTGGCTTTCTCTCCCACTCTTTTTCAAAGAGAATTCCTTTGAGAGCAGAGTTGCTAGCACCAATGAAACTGTGTACTTTCCAGAATCCTGTGAACTATTAGATTGTATGTGTTTTTAAAAATATTGGGTGTTTTTTTTGTAAGTTCTGCACTTAAAAGCCAATTTTGGAGGACTGTGAAAAAAAGTCTAAATAAAAATACAGCTTTTTTATTTTTTATCTATTTATTTACTTAATGAAACCGTCTGGAAGAGGACTCACCAGAGCCAAATCTGCTAAGGTTTGGGCTTTGTGCTTCGCTGGCCCCTTGCACAGACCTCACACGGATGCAGGACCAAAGGGATGGGGCAGTCCCTCTAAAAAGCCATCGGCGCTGATACTCAGAATAGTGGCCGTGGGCCACACGTGCTGGAAAGCACACATCACGGCTCCCCCACCCTGCATCTCGGTACTTTCGGCCTGGATAGCCATGTGTTAAATAGTAACGATTAAGGCCAGTTATATGCTGTCCCTGTTCACCAGGGGCTCCACTCTCTTCAACAAGCACTGTGGCTGTTACAGTCAGTCCTCAGTTATCAGCTCTTCTCAGCGGAGAATCCGCAGCAAACTCTAGGAGCAGGGTGAGGTTGCGATAACTGCCACGGGGGCTAAACCCAAGAACCGGTTCTCTGCAGTCTAGTGCGATGAAGAGCACAGGGCATCCACTGAAGGAGAGACGCAAACGCGTCTTGGTCTGTGACCACCAAAACTAAGTTGGCGGGAAATGAGAGGAGCTTAACACAAAATGCATTTCTTGATTCTCTCGGCCACAAGGAAAAAGCAGAGTAAATGGTAAAGCTTTCAAATACAACAGCAAATCTGAGAAAAACTAGTATCCTCTAGAAAGGATTAATTTCATGTATAAAAATAATCCTACCAACCTCTGATAGCTTGCATTACATATTTAAAGAATTCTTGTACTAAGATTAAGTAAATGAAATTATACTTTGATAGACATAAGCACAAAAACAAAACTATAATCCTAGGTTCTCCTGTGATGAAAAGTAACAAAAGAGTTATGGTAATAAAAGTTACCAAAAGATAAACTGAGGGTTCTAGAGGGGAGAGGGGTGGGGGGATGGGTTAGCCCGGTGATGGGTATTAAGGAGGGCATGTATTGAATGGAGCACTGGGTGTTATACGCAAACAATGAATCATGGAACACTACATCAAAAACTAATGATGTAATGAATGGTGACTAACATAACACAATAAAATAAAATTTAAAAAAATAAATTTAAAAAAAGTTACCAAAAGATTTTTGGTAATAAAATCATCAAGAAGTACAAAAATTGGATTTTCAAATCCAGAGTCAGTCCAGAAGTTCACAAGATGTTTATCACATGAGAAAGCTCATCTTAAGTGAAGAAACAGGGAACAGTAACCTGAATCAGGATCAACAATGATGATCGACCAAGAAGTCTTCTATGCAAGTCAATTTCATACGAAGGATCTCATGTCTTCAACTCACAGAAGAGTTGTACAATTTACAAAAGTGGTTTCACACACATCACAGTTGATCCACACTGTGATCATGTTAAGTTGAAATTATGACAAAAAAAGTATTAACAAAAAAATAACTTCTTTTTATTGTGTTAACTTTAAGCAAGAAATCTTACGCTATTTTTTCTGTTCTTGGAGAAAAATTTGCACACCTTGAATTCAGTAGCGAACTTCCTGAGTTTTGGGAGGCTTAAATAATGTTTATAAAAATAGCAAATAAACTTTTACTCCACCATTCCTCCTTCTTGAAAGTAAAATAGCACAGTACCAAATTCCATTAATTCTTTCCTCTACTCATAAAACAAACACTTTGGGAGCACCCACAATGTGCCAGCACTATGTTAATCCTAGGGGACATAAAAGTAAAGACTACCAAAGTCTCTGCCCTCTGATCATAAAATTAATATTAATACAAAATCAGAGCCAGCAGACGTTGGCTGAAGTGATTTCATCCAAGAGTACAAGAAAGTGCAAAAATTAAAGAATTGTGGGGAAAAAGAAAGTTATCATTGAAACAGATGACTAAACAAATTCATAAAAAAGACATTAGAGGGGCGCCTGTGTGGCTCAGTCGATTAAGCATCTGCCTTCGGTTCAGGTCATGATCCCAGGATCCTGGGATCAAGTCCAGCGTCGGGTTCCCTGCTTAGTGGGGAGTCTGCTTCTCCTTCTGCCTCTTCCTCTCCCCTCACTTCTGTGTTCTCTCGCTCTCTCTCTCTCTCGCTCACTCTCTCTCTCAAATAAATAAAATGTAGAAAGAAAGAAAGAGAAAGAAAAAGAAACAAACAAACAAACAAAAAGAAAGAAAGGGAAAGAAAGAAAGAAAGACAAACATTAGCAACAAAAAAGTTCTGAAAATGCCTGTTATGGTAGGGTTTTGGCCACTCATCCAAGAATAGAGTATATTTATTTAGTAGAACCAGTGATGGTCAGCACAAAAACACCAGGACATAGATTAACTTCATTTGATATTTAGCAAAAGAATATTGACTATGTACTTTGACATAAAATAAAATATGTGGATACATTTCTACTCTTTGAATGTTTAGGCCGTGTTCTTTTGCTTCCTTCAAAAAAAATGAGGAATCTATTAACATTAGTTATCAGGATACCATTTTAGGCAATGAGATGTGAAGGATCAATGCAAATTAACCAGTATTCTACTAAGAAATCTGATTCTTTTTTCAGCCTCAGCAGATGTGATATCTATTCCTTTAATCAACATAACTTACACAACCAAACAAATGTCCCTAAATTATCTGTAATTACAAAATAGGAATGTTGCATAAAAATAAGATTTTAAATTAGATATAGCAATACTTAGCTCATCCCAAATAATCTAATTCCAAAATCTTGCTTATATTTGCTTCCTATTCAAAAGTTGTATTAAAACTCAGTGGAGGGCACCTGGGTGGCTCAGTTGGTTAAGCGACTGCCTTCAGCTCAGGTCATGATCCTGGAGTCCTAGGATCAAGTCCCGCATCGGACTCCCTGCTCGGCGGGGAGTCTGCTTCTCCCTCTGACCCTCCCCCCTCTCATGCTCTCTCTGTCTCATTCTTTCTCTCTCAAATAAATAAATAAAATCTTAAAAAAAAAAAACCTCAATGGAGTCCTCAAAAAGCTGAACAGAGAGTTGTCATATGACCCAGAAATTACACCTCTACACATATACCCAAAAGAACTGAAAATAAGTCCAAACTAAAACCAATATTCATAGCAGCACTACTCAGAATAGCCAAAAAGTGGAAACAATCAAAATGTCCATCACCTGATGAATACACAAGATGTGGTACATCCACATAATGGGATATAATTTGGGCATAAAAAGGCATGAAGTACTGATACATGCTACGGAATGGATGAACCGTGAGAACATTACATAGAGTGAAAGAATACCAAACACAAAAGACCACATATAATCTGATTCCATTTATATGAAATATCCAAACTATGCAAATCCACAAAGACACAAAGATTAGTAGTGGGGCAGGGGATGGATAGTGACTGGTAATGTGTATGAAGTAAGAGAAATCTCCAGGTATTTGATAGTGGTGAAGGATACACAACTCTGTGAATATACTAAAAACTACTGAATTGTACACTTTAAAAGGGTAACTTTATGGTCTATGAATTATAACTCAATAAAGCTGTCATTTGTTTTTTTTTTTTGAAAAGCCAATGGCCTTCCAAATGCTTCCTGAAATTCGGTCTCGGTTTGCCCTTTCTTACTTACCACTAGTTTATTTCCTCATATATAATAAATAAAAATCATTACATGAATAAATCTGAATGCTTTGTCAGTATATATTACACTATAACGTTCTGATTCTGGAATTTTTACTGCAAGTTTACTTCCAAAATTGGAATGCTATCATGTATAAAATTCAATGTCATTGGGTCCTGTTATGATAGCAAGAATCTAATCTTAATTCTGAAATATGTTCCAAATATGCAGTATCTCTAAGACCAAAAATTATTTCAAAACATGTAATAAGCACAATTTTACGTGTGACCTCCTGCCTCCATCTCCCCTCACCATCCCCACAGAACCTTTACCCACCTTTGGGGAAAAAAAAACTGGCCAACCCCCAACCAACTGCAAGGGCAGCTCCAGGAAGGAAAGAGAGAAGGAGGGGCTTACATTTCTGCCTTGACAACACAGAAGCAAGTAAATACCAGCACACTTTTGCCCTCAGCTTTGGCCAATCAGATTGCAGCCCCACCCTCCTCTGGGAAAACTGGAGAGTGAAGAGTGGATTAAAATTTCCTTAAGTTCCCTCCCTATCACCAAGCAGGGGAGAGAGGAAGAACGATCTGCTCCCTGACAGAAGAAAGCATGCAGTAAATGGCAAAAATGTTTACCTTTTCTTCACCCCATCCAACATGCAAATGAAGCTCACTGTGACCCTTTTAATAACTTTCAAGAAATGTTAATTGAACTCATTGAAAAAAATTAAACTCAAACAAAACAAGACAAAACAAAACCAAAAAAGAAGGGGGGGGGGGCAATCATTGGGTATTTTTGATGTTATAATAGTTTTGATTGAATATAAGCTAGTGGAGTTCTTAAAATCAGATTTCTTCTAGCAAAAAGTAACTTTTGGTATATCTTAGTAAAATTAATACACTATAGTCTAAATGAAAAATGGCTGATTGGGATGCCTGAGTGGCATAGTTGGTTAAGCGTCCAACTCTTGAGTGCAGTTCAGGTCATGATCTCAGGCTCATGAGATGGAGCTCCACCTCGGGGTTTGAGCTGGGTGTGGAGCCTGCTTAAGATTCTCTCTCTCCCTATAACCACTAAGGAAATTGAAGCAGTCATCAAAAATCTCCCAACAAACAAAAGCCTAGGGCCAGATGGCTTCCCAGGGGAATTCTACCAAACATTTAAAGAAGAATTAATACCTATTCTTCTGAAACTGTTCCAAAAAATAGAAATGGAAGGAAAACTTACAAACTCATTTTATGAGGCCACCATTACCTTGATCCCAAAACCAGACAAAGACCCCATCAAAAAGAAGAATTACAGACCAATATCCCTGATGAACATGGATGCAAAAATTCTCACCAAAATACTAGCCAATAGGATCCAACAGTACATTAAAAGGATTATTCACCACGACCAAGTGGGATTTATTCCTGGGCTGCAAGGTTGGTTCAACATCCACAAATCAATCAACGTGATACAATACACTAACAAAAGAAAGAACAAGAACCATATGATCCTCTCAATAGATGCAGAAAAAGCATTTGACAAAGTACAGCATCCTTTCTTGATCAAAACTCTTCAGAGTATAGGCATAGAGGGTACATACCTCAGTATCATAAAAGCCATCTATGAAAAACCTACAGCGAATATCATTCTCAATGGGGAAAAACTGAGAGCTTTCCCCCTAAGGTCAGGAACGTGGCAGGGATGTCCACTATCACCACTGCTATTCAACATAGTATTAGAAGTCCTAGCCACAGCCATCAGACAACAAAAAGAAATCAAAGGCATCCAAATCGGCAAAGAAGAAGTCAAACTCTCACTCTTTGCAGATGATATGATACTTTATGTGGAAAACCCAAAGACTCCACCCCAAAACTGCTAGAACTCATACAGGAATTCAGTCAAGTGGCAGGATATAAAATCAATGCACAGAAGTCAGTGGCATTCCTATACACCAACAACAAGACAGAAGAAAGAGAAATTAAAGAGTCGATCCCATTCACAATTGCACCCAAAACCATAAGATACCTAGGAATAAATCTAACCAAAGAGGCAAAGGATCTGTACTCAGAAAACTATAAAATACTCATGAAAGAAATTGAGGAAGACATGAAGAAATGGAAAAACGTTCCATGCTCATGGATTGGAAGAACAAATGTTGTGAAGATGTCAATGCTACCTAGAGCAATCTACACATTCAATGCAATCCCCATCAAAATACCATCCACTTTTTTCAAAGAAATGGAACAAATAATCCTAAAATTTGTACGGAACCAGAAAAGACCCCGAATAGCCAGAGGAATGTTGAAAAAGAAAAGCAAAGCTGGCAGCATCACAATTCCGGACTTCCAGCTCTATTACAAAGCTGTCATCATCAAGACAGTATGGTACTGGCACAAAAACAGACCCATAGATCAATGGAACAGAATAGAGAGCCCAGAAATGGACCCTCAACTCTATGGTCAACTAATCTTTGACAAGCAGGAAAGAATGTCCAATGGAAAAAAGACAGTCTCTTCAACAAATGGTGTTGGGAAAACTGGATAGCCACATGCAGAAGAATAAAACTGGACCATTTCCTTACACCACACACAAAAATAGACTCCAAATGGATGAAAGACCTCAATGTGAGACAGGAGTCCATCAAAATCCTAAAGGAGAACACAGGCAGCAACCTCTTCGACCTCAGCCACAGCAACTTCTTCCTAGAAACATCGCCAAAGGCAAGGGAAGCAAGGGCAAAAATGAACTATTGGGACTTCATCAAGATAAAAAGCTTTTGCACAGCAAAAGAAACAGTCAACAAAACCAAAAGACAACCGACAGAATGGGAGAAGATATTTGCAAATGACATATCAGATAAAGGGCTAGTATCCAAAATCTATAAAGAACTTATCAAACTCAACACCCAAAGAACAAAGAATCCAATCAAGAAATGGGCAGAAGACATGAACAGACATTTTTCCAAAGAAGACATCCAAATGGCCAACAGACACATGAAAAACTGCTCAACATCGCTTGGCATCAGGGAAATCCAAATCAAAACCTCAATGAGATACCACCTCACACCAGTCAGAATGGCTAAAATTAACAAGTCAGGAAATGACAGATGTTGGCAGGGATGCGGAGAAAGGGGAACCCTCCTACACTGTTGGTGGGAATGCAAGCTGGTGCAGCCACTCTGGAAAACAGTATGGAGGTTCCTCAAAAAGTTGAAAATAGAGCTACCATACGATCCAGCAATTGCACTACTGGGTATTTACCCCAAAGATACAAAAGTAGGGATCCGAAAGGGTACATGCACCCTGATGTTTATAGCAGCAATGTCCACAATAGCCAAACTGCGGAAAGAGCCAAGATGTCCATCGATAGATGAATGGATAAAGAAGATGTGGTATATATATACAATGGAATATTATGCAGCCATCAAAAGGAATGAGATCTTGCCATTTGCAACGACGTGGATGGAACTGGAGGGTATTATGCTGAGCGAAATAAGTCAATCAGAGAAAGACATGTATCATACGACCTCACTGATATGAGGAATCCTTAATCTCAGGAAACAAACTGAGGGTTGCTGGAGTGGGGGGTGGGGTGGGAGGGATGGGCTGCCTGGGTGATAGACACTGGGGAGGCTATGTGCTCTGGTAAGCGCTGTGAATTGTGCAAGACTGTTGAATCTCAGATCTGTACCTCTGAAACAAATAATGCAATATATGTTAAGAAAAAAAAAAAGAAGATAGCAGGAGGGGAAGAATGAAGGGGGGGAAATCGGAGAGGTAGACGAACGATGAGAGACGATGGACTCTGAAAAACAAACTGAGGGTTCTGGGGGGGGGAAGGATGGGTTAGCCTGGTGATGGGTATTAAAGAGGGCACGTTCTGCATGGAGCACTGGATGTTATGCACAAACAATGAATCATGGAACACTACATCTAAAACTAATGATGTAATTTATGGGGATTAACATAATAAAAAAATTTAAAAAAAAAAAGATTCTCTCTCTCTCTGCCACCCATCCCCCCCTTCCCAGAACAGCTCACACATGCGCACTCTCTCTTTCTCAAAAAAAAAAAAAGGCTGATAAAAGTCTAAAAGATCCACTACATGAGTAACAACCGACTGGTTTAAAACAAAAGATTATTTATCTTAGAATAAAATTTTATTTATTTGAAATAATAAAACTGAAAATTAGTCTTCTATAAATTTTTAACAGCTGCATCCTAAATCTCAGTGAATTTTCCTATAAGAAGTAGACACCTAAATCCAAAAGCAATAATTAAGAAAATGAAGCATCTGGAGACCTATCAGCTTCTTTAGTGAAAAACATACTAGAGTGTTGGTATGCAAACTAGGGACTTCAAAATACTAAGGAACTAAACATTCCCCTTGGAATTTTTTTCTCCCATTTTCTTAACAAACTCTCTTTCAAGTGAGTTAGCCTGGATCTAATTGATGAGATGGCTTTACAATAGGTCTGGATAAATAATGGGGAAACCGAGCTTCTGCTACAAATTTTGACTCTTCTGAGCCTAGTTTAGCTAATGCAAAAGTTGCCCACTGAAATCTATCACATTTTCTTTTACACAATCTCATTACTTGGATATTTTTCATACCAGGATCTAATTACATGATTACTCTGAGAACAAGCTGAATGATATGAAGATTAGAATATATTTCCAAATGGATTTTGTTCACTCGCCTTAAGCTCCAAAATGGTCTTTTTTTTTTTTCAAGGCAACGGTGGTGAAATTCATTTTTCCCAAATTGCTGAAAATATGACGAGCTAGACTCAAAGTACTATACATTCGGTTACAGATGCCAGAACTAATTTACTTATTACTGTAGTCTTTCCCTCAAGTCACATACCAGAGAAAAGCTGACTCTGTAAGAATATAGCTTCCTAACCACAAATATTAATTTTTAGGTCATATCTAATAGAGTTCTGCCAGCTGGAAATCAGTATTTTTTTTTCCACTAAGATGTCTGGTTTTAGCATTACTTCAGGATATAAAAATATTATTTAATCAGCCATTCAGGAGCCTGCTCTCCTGCATTCCATTAACACCTTCTAATACAGCATAAGCACCATAAAGGTTATAGTCTTGGACAGGCCAGGATGTCTTTGAAAAATTATTAGATCGCCCCCCGAAGGACACTGTAACCCAAATGAATGGTCATAGGTCTAACTGGAAGAAGGGTAGTATCCTGTCGTCAGAAATACAGTTAACTATGACATTAAGAGACTTGTTATTTACTGTTCACCTGCTTCCCTCTCTTTGGGCTGGAGTAGAGGTGGAAGAAAGGGTTGTGAGAGGGAGTGAAGGTTGTTATTCAAATGTACTCAAGCAAGAAATTTAGGCAAGTTGTCTCATTTTTAAATTTTAATGAAGTTATACTGGCTAGCAGGAGTCTAGATGTGCCATGCCTAGAATAAAGCTAATTAAGCCTAAAAAACTTAAGCTATAAATACAAAATTTAGGGGCGCCTGGGTGGCTCAGTCAGTTAAGGGTCTGCCTTTGGCTCAGGTCATGATCTCAAGTCCTGGGATCAGCGCCGCATCACATCAGGCTCCCTGCTCAGAGGGGAGCGTACTTCTCCCTCTCCCTCAGCCCCTCCCCCGGCTTGCTCTCTCTGTCTCTGTCTCTCTCTCTCAAATAAAAAAAAAAAAATCTTTAAAATAAATAAATAAATACAAAATTTAGACAAGTTGAAAACCCAGGACCTAAAAGGTTCTTTAGAAGATGAATTATCATGAGTATCTACCCAAAAAGGAGGAAGAAAGATTTAGCACATAAGATATTCTGAAATAGAAAAAAAGAAGAAGAAGAATGTAGCAGGAGGGGAAGAATGAAGGGAGGGAAATCGGAGAGGGAGAAGAACCATGAGAGACAATGGACTGTGAAAAACAAACTGAGGGTTCTAGAGGGGAGGGGGGTGGGAGGATGGGTTAGCCTGGTGATGGGTATTGAGGAGGGCACGTTCTGCATGGAGCACTGGGTGTTATGCACAAACAATGAATCATGGAACACTACATCTAAAACTAATGATGTAATGTATGGGGATTAACATAACAATAAAAAAATTAAAAAAAAAGATATTCTGAAATAACAGATATTTTGGAAATTAAGGACATGTAATCACACGCCCTACAACACTTTTCTCAATTAATTTGCATAATATTACTCAAAGATGAATGATGAGTTGGCGGCAGGGAGGTATTCTCCAGCCTTCTACACTGAACAGTACTGGGAAATTAAATCAATTTCCTCAATTAGATGGAGATGATTATCTTAACATCTAGCACTAGGCTGTAAGGTTAAGAAAACTTCATTAAGCAGTAGGAAAAATAAAATATAATTAACACTTTGTATTTATTGACTTTCTCAAAAAGGTCCATTAATTGGTAATAAAATGCAAGTACTATTAAACAGCACTTAGAAAAGAAAAACAGGGTGTGGCTCAGACAAGTTGAGCGTCTGACTCTGAATTTCAGCTCAGGCCATGATCTCAGAGATGTGAGATCGAGCCCCAAGTCAGGCTCCACGCTAAGTGTGGAGCCTGCTTAAGATTCTCTCCCTCACCCTCTGCCCCTCCCCCTCTCTAAAAAAAAAAGAAAAGCAAAACAATTCCTTGCTAATTGCAAATACAAACAAATCTGCTTAATGGCATTAAATAAGATACCATAAATCAAAATACAACCAAAGAATTACTGTCTCATGTACTCTGTCCATTTTCTCACTGGCAAAAAAAAAATTGGTCCAGCAAAAATACAAAATGACATATATAAAACAAAATCTTACAAAACATCTTTGCTAAATTCAAGCAAGCTCTCTTGTTAAAAATTTTTGATAAAATTAATTTTGGCCCAAACTTGAAAGATTCATAATGTGTAAAATAGAGATTCCTTACAGGCCTACTCTGGGGTTGTCAAATCCCCTAAAAGCCATATAATAGTGACTAAATTTAATCCAAGTCTGTCCCATTTGAAAATAAGTAAATCTTATTTACTTATTTACTTACGACTGAGCACCTGGGTGGCTCAGTCAGTTAAGTGTCTGCCTTCAAATCAGGTCATGATCTCAGGATCCTGGGATCAAGCCCCACATCAGGCTCCCTACTCAGTGGGGAGCCTGCTTTTCCCTCTGCCCCACCGCCCCACTGCTCATGTTCTCACTCTTTCTAGCTCGCTCTCTCTCTCTCTAAAGTATATATAAATAAAATCTTTTTTAAAAAAAAGGAAAAAAAAAGGAAAGAAGTAAATCACATTACTACACCTAGTAACACTTGTGCATAGCTTTTCAACAAGACCCATAGGTCCACTAACACGTTGAATTTCTAAAGACACTACAAATAATTGATATCACAACAGAAGCAATTTATTTCCCAAGGAATATAATATACTATAAATACATATGCATTTAATTTGTAATAGATACAAATAATCTCTATATCTGTCTATTTGTGTCCATACCTAGGACAAATATACCCAACTCGATACTCAGTGCAAATCAAATTCAGATATAGAGTAAAGGGAAGGTAATGAAAATTCACACTTAGGTCTCTATGGTAGCAGTAGTTATATTCAAACCAAACAATAGGAACTGTACTTGGCACACTCATAATACTTCCTTATAATATAAGGTTAGGAGTGAAAATGGGCTAAACCATTTTCATTGAAGGTAACTTGAGCAGAAGTAACAATGTGCAACGTATTGGAAAAATAAGGTATAAAACAAAAGCAGTTGCAGAATTAATTTCCAGGATAAAACATTGTCCAAAGAGAGATAAAAAGGAAATAGGCAAAAGTCTTAAAGGAATAAATAGGTTTTAAGAATATTTCTTCAGGCATTATTCAGTGATCTATTTAAACTCTACTTCGCTGGCAAGAAAAGAATTTTATGGAGATAGATATTGTGCAATGGAATGTAACAAAGCGTTGTTCAAAGGTAGCGTCTATTAATTTCTGTCACTGATTTTGGGTCCATTCCTACTGGTAACTAAAAGCTTTTTGAACTGAAAACATTAAAGGACTGGTAAAAGAAATAAATGCAGAAGAAAGGCAGCCCCGAAATCACACACAGGGGTTGGGGGAAGGGTCTTCACATTTAGACAGCACTGGCAGGAAGCAGCTTTTTTCGAATTACTAAAATTGTATTATGCTTCAAAAATCTAAAAAACATTCCGCAATAACAGTCTTACCTGATGCAACTTATTCCATTTAGAAAAGCGGGCTGATGACGTGTCATTGAAAAAGGGTGAGGCAGAGTTGCATTACCAGTCTGCCAAAGTCTTTATGCTTAACAAGAGTTAGAATTAAGAGGGCACCTGGGTGACTCAGTCGTTAAGCATCTGCCTTCAGCTCAGGTCATGATCCCAGAGTCCTGGGATCGAGTCCCGCATCGGGCTCCCTGCTCCGCGGGAAGCCTGCTTCTCCCTCTCCCACTCCCCCTGCTTGTGTTCCCTTTCTTGCTGTCTCTCTCTCTCTGTCAAATAAATAAATAAAGTCTTAAAAAAAAGAAAGAAAAAGAATTAGAATTAGAATAAGAAATCTGTTATAATTTTGGCTAAAGGAGCACATTTTAAAAGATTTTTAAAATAAACATTTGGGTTCCATCAGACCTATATAAAATAGGTCAAGAATCCATTCATTCAGCAAATTTATTTGCAGTCAATCGAAACTTCAGTCCTAAATGAACCCAGACATCCTAAATGCAGCCAAGGAGCCGAACAGGAGTAGACTCTGACTACAGAAAAATCCAACTAAGCAGATTCATTTTACTTCAGATTCAAGATCGTTTGCCCCAACACGGCCCAGAAACCCGGCTCTCTGTCTCTAAGTATGCACTCGCCTCTCAAGCAACCATCCCACACCTGCTCGTCTCTCCTTCAGCCACTCCGACATACACCTGACCCCAACCTCGGCTGACAACCTCACTCAATTTTGCTGGCGAAACAAAAGCCTTTAGAGAAAAGCTCTTTTTTTTTCTTTTTCTTCGTTTTTATTTGAGTATAGTGGACACACATGTTACCTTAGTTTTAGGTGTACAACACAATGATTTGACAAGTTTATAATACATTATGCTATGCTCACCCCAAGTGTGGCTACCATCTGTCATCGTGCTATGCTATTTTAAGTACCACTGACTGTACTCTCTATGCTGTGCCTTTTAATCCTGGGACTTACTCATAACTAGAAGCCTGTATCTCCCACTCCCCTTCACCCATTTTGCCCATCCTCCCTACCCCCCTCCACTCTGGCAATGGTCCGTTTGTTCTCTGTATTTTATAGGTCTGATTCTACTTTTTATTGTTTATTCATTTGGTGCTTTTTGGGTTTGGTTTTGTTTTTTTTTTTTAGATTCTGGAGAAGAGCTTTTGAAAGTTCCACCATCAGGTTACAAACCCTTGCATCGATTCCCATTTTCCTTTTCTTGCTCCTGTTACCAGGAAGGGGTGCCCTTCCTCCAATCAAGGCTAAGCCCCCCACTTGTGCTCTTGACCCTCCATAAGGCATCACGGACCATCCAAGGGGAGAAAGTGCAGAGACAGCCAGAAATAACTTCCCTCCACTCTACCTTTAAAAAATACTACCTATTTGTCAAAAGACATTACTTCCTCTCACTAGAATACAAGTTCCATGGGAGCAGAGACATTGTCTTGGTTCCCACTGGCCCTCCAACACATGATAGAGTGCTGTCACGCAGTAGATGTGTAAAAAAAAATTCCCTGAATATTTGCTGAAAATTACATCCTCTTCTCCTGCCACCCCCATTGATAGCACTATCAAGTAGCAAGATCCCAACTGCATCCAGGGAAAATTCCCATAACATTTGTATCCCTCCTACAACACAGGAGGAACTTGCAAAAAATATATTCTATATTCTCCCTTATTTTGATTGTCATTCCAACAGTCTAAGACAAGGTATTAAGAGGAGAGACTGTGCCTTATTATTTACCACTTGGATTCTAAATCAATGCCTGAATGAGCTCAGTAAGTTTCTTCAACTGAATTGGGGGGAAAGTCCAAAACTGCTTTATAAAGTAATTTCTAACTCATCTCATATTTTTTTCACAAGAAATATGTAAGATAAGATATCTGTTTAATCAATAAGAAAAAAAATACGTTTCTTTATTTGCAAAGTCAGTTAGACATAAAGTTAACAAGAGTACCAATTAATTTAATGGAAAGATAATCTAAGTCTGTAATGAAAACACCAAAAACTGAAAATGTCTTCCCCCACAATGTCATAGGCTAAGGCCATGGTGAAGTCAATTAACTAGTCTTCACCTCACCAACACCGAGAACTTTGATTTTCCACCAATCCATACCCTTAGATTTCAAGATTTTTGACTATTATGGAGGTAGTTGATAATTTTATTTTGTCTATTAACAAAAGCAGAGTGAAGTTTTAATTAATTAATTGTACTAAATAAAATATAGGGGGGAAAAGCAATTAACAAGAACAAGATTTTCTTCTGGGTCATTCCACACAGCACTAAACAAAAGCCACTCTTAAAAAACTCCCTCCTGATAAAATAGCTGCTTTTCTGTGTGGATTCCTACAAGATAATGATTATGCAAGAAAAACACCTATTTCCTCCTTTCTTAAATTCTTATGTTTCCCAATAGAGGTTCCACACACACTGTGGAAACTGATGCTCTTAGAAGAATCTCACATACTTATTAACCAGTAAACTTAAAAATTAAATAAAATATCAGCAATTTGGAGCTTCCAGTTAAGCATGAAAGGAATAAACAGTGAAGCAAGAAGCTCCATGTTAATCAACTCTGTCATCTATCAATCCTGATTTTCTCCAAGTAAAAATCATAGACGTTACTGAAAAATAAAATAAGATAAAGCAATGTCTGTGTGACTAAAAATTCAGCCAGCCTCATTTCTGATTCAGCTGACATATCCTGCAGAAGAACATGGCCAAGACTCAGACTAACATTATCTATCAATCTATAAGCCCCTGTAACTTACAAGTAGTTTTAATATTGATTTAAAAAAAGATAAGAAAAAGTTCCAAATAAAGTTACTCTTAATATGATGTCAATATTGTTATTTGCATGAAGAATTAGGGACTATTTTTTAGTCCACTAGTCCTGGCATTCATACAGAGGAACCACTGAAATGTCAGACACAACAATTAAGTTAAATTGCCAACTGTTTTCATTTATTCAAAGTGAAAATAAAGGGCCATACCTGAAGCTTTATAAAGTAAATGGTTTCAAAATAAGACACAAAGACAAAATTGCCAGCTGGATCACACTATCAAAGTGAATGAACCACAAATTTTCAAATTTTTCAAATCAATCCTCATTTTCAGTTCAAGATGAAATACTGAACTTCGGTCAATCATGTCTGATTTTCAGGATGCCTTTGGAATTGAAGTCTAAGGCTACAAACAAAAAGCAAGCACTTTGCTGCTTCGCAGCAGGATGCAGATTCCTTTTTCTAAGAAGAATTCCAGACATTCCATGTGTTTCCTATAAAAATAGAAGATGTCCATTTTAAAGTAGCCCAGCCTGAAGTCATACCAGAATAAAATGGCAAGAAATGCACTTATTATGAGAAGGTTGACGTTTGCTCTTGTAAGCAAACTACCTATCTCCACTCTCCCCTCCAGCTCTTACTTAAAAGACATGGGGCCCTGTAAAAAGAGCTTTTGGTCCAAGGAAAAACAATAGATTAGGAGAGCTTGTGGAAGAGAAAGTGGATGAAGGGCTTCCTTCTCCCTCCCCCACAAATCAAGTCCTTAAAAATTTTTTGAGTAATAATATTTGAAGATATCACATCTCCTAATTCAATGACTTAAAGAAAATAATTTTTTAAAGAAATCAAAGTACCATGATTCTTTTTAACCTGACATGAAGACATGCACTAAAATATAAAGCATACTAGGTTTAAAATAAAATAAAAGAAAGCGTACTAGTTTTGAGCAAAGGTAAGGATTGTTTTTAATTGTAGACATCAGAGTAAAGACCTCATTCTTAGGCTTTGTGGTAGCAAATGTATAGCTTAACGTAGGTGCGATTTACACTGACCTTTGTCCAAACTGAGATGGCCCCAACAGTGAGATGGGAAGCATAGTCTGAACAAGAAAGAATTATGGGAACCTTCTAAGTCCTTTGTTCAAACAGATTCAATGAGTCCCTACTCCATGCCAGGACTGTGCTTGGCAGATGTGAGCCCAAACAGACCTAGTCACGGTCCTTGCGGGGCTGCAGTCAGGTGGGGGAAATAGACAATCACACACACACACACACATAACATGTCATTACCTCCTGTGATCAATTCTAAGCGGGAGTATCAGAGGAAAGCAAGAGAGTGACCCAATCTAGTCTAGGGATCAGCAAAAGCTTTTCCAAAGGAAGTAAAATATACATCAAGTAGCAGTTAACCAGGGGTATAAGGAAAGAGAAAGAGCATTACAAGATGTGGAAGCAGTATGGGCAAAGGCCCAAAGCCAGGGGGCCAACACATTGGGGAAGCTAGTGAAGAAGAAAGAGAGCGAGCAGAAGAGTATGGGTTTTGGAGTTGGGTTTGGAAATGCAAATAGTGAGAGACGAGGTTGGTGGGCTCCAGGCCACAGTCAATGCCAAGTATTTTGGTCTTTATGAAAATAACAGGAATAGGAAATAACAGGATTGAATTTCCGTAAAGAATGGGTTGAAGGTAGGCCTACAGCAGACAGGTGGAAAATAGTTGCCAGCCTACAGCCATAACCCTAGGAAAATAACAGAGACTATCCCAGGAGGGTAGAAGTGGAAAATGGAGAAGTGCAGTCTTCAATGAGCTCAGATTGGGTACTTTCACTGACCTTCTATATTGAACTATATCATTAAAATTCAAAAGAGGACTGGCCCATAATAAGCATTCCATGAATATTTGTTGATTTAGTCAATCTTTCTCATTCCATGCTTCTTCCTCTCCTTTTTTTTAAAAGTGCCCTTCCCATATCTGTCCAGAATGGCCCCACATCTCAGAAGCAACTTCTCCAGAAAAGTCTGTCAATTCCTTTCCAAATATATTAACACTAAAGGTCTAAGAGAGATACAAAAGAAAAATATGAGGCAGCAAAGTTCTCTCTGCCTTCAAGTTCAAATCTTCATTTTTCTATCAACATTTTACAGCTTGACTTGTTTTTGGTATTTAAGAAAATTAGCATGTATAGGGTTTCCTGTTATGAACATCAGTGTACTGTGTATTTTCATCTACACTGTTTAGTCAACACATCAACTTCATTCCTCTCATTGACCAGTCAGAATGTGGAAGGTCAGAATGAATGAGAGACTTACCTGTCACAGGGCCACAGAGAACACAAACGGGGAGGCCACGCCAGTTGGAATCTAAAACCTGAGCCCTTTCTTAGTCACCATACTAGTTCTTGAGTAGCTATGACACCTTCCCCTCGCTTTTTCTTCACATACACTGACACCCATGTAAGAATAATACAGACATGACAGCATGATGTCAGTTTGCCAAAGGCTAAGAGACTAGGACACACAAGTTATTCTTCCCAGCTTTGCTCAGAATTTACCATGAGATCTTAAGCAAACTGCTTCGCCTCCATTTTTCATTGGTCAGATGAAGATAATGATACGAGTATCTAAGTATTATTGTTAGGAATAATTAGGAGAGTCCTGTGTGGTAGAGCTCAGTTCCCCCCATCAAGAAAGACCTCCCACCCAGCTGTGCGGAGTGTGCCAGCAGAGCAGACAGCCTCTAGCACGCAGCTCTTCCGTGGGCCTCAGCCGCCGAGAGCCTCTTGCCTGAGGTCACACGCGTTCTCCAGGTTGGCCTGCCTTCAGTGACTGAGCGAGGGGGACGGAAAGGCCAGTCACCTCAGCCAACATCGGACACTGCTGACTGGAAACCCTTGCTCCCTAGTTCCCTGCTGGTTGTGCAAGCAGTTCACCTTCTCCCTCTGCCCAAACACACCTCGCCCTTTCCCTTTTATGGGTAACAGTTCCTAACAAACACCTCGCATCCCAAACTCCAACTCCACACTGTTTATAGAGAATCCAAATTGCCTCACTCACCTTACTTACTTTGGGAATATTAACTGGGTCAACACAAAAGTTAACTACATATTTGAAATGCCAAGAACTCAAGTTGTTGCTGAGTAACTTGATTTGAAATTGCTCTATTAATTAATAGAAGTATATTTTTAATTCATATTTTAAGCCAATCAAGTCCTAGTTGCTACTTGGAAAAAAAAAAAATCTCGAGTGAATTTAAATGCCATGCTTGAACATTTGACTTTTTATTGCAAATAACTTGGGAAGAAAGTTACAAAGCTAAAAATAAAAGGATAAAATGAAAGTAGCACATCTAATAAAATGAGAGTGTCGTGCAGTCCCACTGCTATAGCACGACTGTATGGCAGAGATCGACTATGTTATAAAGAGAGATTATTCTTTCTACCTACAGAAGGGGTCTTATGGCCTCTGCTGTCTGCAAAACCAACTTATATATTTAGGACTTTAGAGGGAACATTTCCCTTCATGTCATACATCATATCAAAACAAAATGTACACTTCCAAAAAGAGCAATAAAACACATATTCTCATTATAATAGGTTATTATTTCAGGTTGTCCTTCAAAGGACTTATCATTCTATACTTACAGAGCACAAGCTTTCAACCATATCTTGAAACAACGAATTCCAAATTTAAAACGAGAATTAATAACATCAACAGGGTTATTGCTACATGTGCACGTACAATTAAAAACAAATACAATAACCAAGACATGTGTGATATCCTTCAGGCTGGTTGTCAGTATATTACACAAAGCTGATTTGATAGCTGTTTGTCATCAATAAATAAACAATCAGCATTTTTGCCAGCAAAGCACATCTATAAAATGAACAAGGGATAGAAGATCCACTCATGAGTTACTGCCAAGGCTTTATGTGATTAGAGACATTTAATTTTAGTGCTCCTAGTAGAGCGGATTCAAGCTCATTCTAGGAAAGTCTTTGTTTCCAACCTTCCTGGAAACTGGAAATTAATACATTTCCCTGCATAATACTTATAGCCAATGCTACAATTTTACTTTTATCTAAATCTGGAGGTAATGTTTAAAGCCTGAAATTTTAAACCATCCAGGTAAAGATAATTTTGAAAATATTTCAGCGATAGCAGTGATATGAAAGGAAATCCAACCTCTACATATATGACCACTTAATTAGATATGCAGAGAGACCAAAAGGTCCCCTTATTCACTGCCCAGCATGTATTCATTCAAACACTATTTACTGAGCACTTACTATGTGCCAATCAATGTCTGAGTGAGTAAATCTATTCCAATAGTGATTACCTTGCTTGGTAAACAGAAACTCACGATACAAATTTGGCCCAAAAGCCCCACACGTGTAAATGGCAGGAAATGTATTTCCATACATGGAGTAAATTAAGGAACCATATGTTAGATATAAACGGAGAAGTAGTGATTATTCCTTTCTTAATGGTGTACAAAAGAATACTGTAGAAAGGTCAACGGGTCAATTGGTTCAACCGGAACATTTAACCCAAGTTCTTTCATAGGCAGAAATAGCTGTCAGCTTTTGGTCAGCGGCTATCTTGGGAAGGCTGTTTAAAGGGAAAGCCTAATAGGGCTGCCATGTCACACTGCATGTTATCCAATGTGACCAATAAATTAATACACCATAAATACTGAATATTGAGAGATGCCAGAGAAATTCTTGGGAGTCACAGGCTTTCAAATGTACTGTAAGCACTTAGGCAACATTTTTATGAACAGAATCTGAGAAGTATGGTACTCTTTTTCATTTTAGACCTCAGTCATACTCTTTACTGAATTCAAAACAAAGCCAAATACACACTACTTGAGCGAAAGGGAGGCTGTTAAAATAACACATTGACAAACCGACAGAAAAATGTCACCTCCTGCAGAGAAATTGAGGTGTTGAAACAAATCAGGTTGATTCTTGTTTTTATTAATGTTTAATCATTTACAGGGCACACTTCATTTGCGATGAAAATACTTAATCATCAAGTTGAGAGATGAATGCTAATTGCTTTTTGAGCATTTTAATATTAACTGGATCAAAGCAGGGAACTAGCAAAAGGGCAAAAAATAAAATTCAACAATTCTGCCCAAAACTCGGCTCGTTTTTTGGGTGTGCTGGACCAGGAAAGAATTTTAAACAGGAAATCGTATTCTCTCATCCTTTGGTTAATTGTGTATAATTAAATACTTGGTAAAAGTAGAAGAGTAAACGAACTTTTTAAGTTGAATTTTTTTTCAAAAAAAATCAGCTGTCTGTGTGGGATGAGGGAAGCTGGGATTCATTCTGCAAAGACTATGTTAATGTTTAATTTGGTTGTGTTTTAAGGAACCTGAAGGCAGGATCCGCAGACTCTTTTCATTCTATGCCACTACCCCACTCCTGGGCACAGCTACCAAATTTTAGTGCCACCCCCATAAAAGCCAAAGGAGTAAGTTTATTTTTCCCAAGGTTCAACAGAGATCTCTTGTGCTTAGTGTGAGGGCATTGGATTCCTGCATTAATGGATATTTTTATTAAGCTCTCACTTTATTCAGCATACTACAGATATTTTCCAAAGTTTTTATAAACCCTCTAGCTTTCTGACTTAAAAAGTCATGAATGCCACATATCTAAATATTCCTTACCCAAAGAGAATAATGCAAAAATCTCTCAAACCTACCAATCCCAGCACTGAATCATCTTAGATTCAACTTTTAGTAGAACATGGCCAAATGGCACCCAAAGTTTCCAGAGCATCTCTCGCATCTGCAGGGAACTGGCTTCCCCATTCAGCACAGAGAATTCCAACTATTCAACCACCCAGCAGGTCCCACTGAGTTCTGGGCTCCACATACTTCCAAGTCCACAATCCAGAAAAATAAGGAGATGTAAAGACTCTCCAGAGAACAGCATCTGCATACAAAGTGGTTATGAGTATAGGTTTTGGAGTCAAAGTGCCCAGGGAGTGTCTGGTTTGGCCAACTACTAATTGTGTGACACTGGGTTAGTTATTGAACATCTCTAAGCCCCAACTTCCCTATGTTACAATGAAGGTCAAAGATCTGCTTTGGGAAACTGGGCTAGAATCTGGTGAGATGCTGAGGGTAAGGCATTTGGTAGCTGCTGCAGAGATGCTCGGTACAGGGGCAAGCACTGTTAATATTGTTCTCAGCATTGAGATCAGCCCAAACATCTGCATCTACCACCTGCTTAGAAAGGGCCTGGCTGTGAATGACAGGACTGCCTGTCTCTCCCCCTCTCTCCGGAAATAGTACAGACAGAATAGAAAAATCACAGGCTGAAAATTAAAGGTAAGGATATTTGGGCACTGTGGTTCTTTTCAAAACTTAGGGAATAAAACAACTGGTACCTTTAGCACACTCAAGGGAAAATCTAGGTCAGTAGCTTGACACTCCATCCAGTTACATGGAGATACAAAAATTAATTATATATGATGGTGCTATGACAATCATAGTCATAATAATAGATACATTATAACACAACAACTGGGAGAAAATATCAGGCAAATTTTTCAGGTAATTGAGGCTCAGAGTGGTTATTAACATTTCTAAAGGCCACACAGCTGGTAAAGAAAAGAGCCAGGGTTCAAATCCAAGTCTGTTTCATTCCAAATGTTCATAACCACTATAATACATTCCAAGTATCCTCCCCAAAGCTACAAACCTGAAGCCCCAGCACTACCAGATAGGATGGGGTGGGATGGAAATTCAGGGCATGCACAACACAGAAAGATGTGGTCTGAGGAACCAAAAGAAAGGGTCAGGCCCTCTATACACTACAGAACATTCCACACAAAGTGTCAACCTAAAATGAGGGCCATTTAATTATCTGGTAATCTGGGGACTAAACAATGGAGAGCACAGGATAATGACACAACTTTTAACTCTTAGGATATGCAGACCCCATTGCACATGTGAATCATGAAAGTAAGTCTCACAACCAACAACCTCCCCAAACATATCTAAAAAGGGGAATTTAATCAATAACAATGGAAAAATATGGCATTTTAAAAAGACTCTTTTTTACCAACCCAGGAATAAATGCAACACAGTCTCATAAAGACAAATATCAACTTTTTTTAAATCATACACAATTGGATTAATCATAATTCTTAGTTCAGAACACATTTGCTTACTGTTCCTTAATGGTCCATGCATGATCTGCTTTTGTATTTAATCATTTGTGTTTTTATGCATATATGTGTATGCTTTAGATAATACACTATATTCACATGAACTCACCACCTGACATGAGAACTAGAACATTAGCAACAATTTATATCTACCAAGTGCTTCTCCCCATCCCACCTCTGTTGTTATCCTGAATCACGTACTTACCATTGACTGGGTTTTTTTAAGATTTTATTTATTAATTTGAGAGAGAGAGCACAAGCGGGGTGGAGTAGCAGAGGGAGAAGAAGCCAACTCCCTGCTGAGCAGGAAGCCTGGTGTGGGGTTCAATCCCAGAACCCTGGGATCACGACCCGAGCTGAAGGCAGATGCCCAACTGACTGAGCCACCCAGGTGTCCCTGATTGGTTTCTTTTTAATGCACAGTTTACCCTATATGTGTATATCTGAAAAGAATATTGTTTAGTTTTAGTATTTTTAATTTAATATAGAAGTTTAAAGGAGGAAAAAAGATATATCAGTAGATTCAGAAAAGCATTTGATGTAGTGATCCAAAGGGTCACCTGCACCTCCAATGTTTACAGCGGCAATGTCCACAACAGCCAAACTATGGAAAGAGTCCAGATGTCCATGGACAGGTGAATGGATAAAGAAGATGTGGTGTATATATATATATACAATGGAATAATATTACTCAGCCATCAAAAAAAAACGAAATCTTGGGGCGCCTGGGTGGCTCAGTCGTTAAGCATCTGCTTTCGGCTCAGGTCATAATCCAGGGTCCTGGGATAGAGCCCCACATCGGGCTCCCTGCTCAACAGGAAGACTGCTTTTCCCTCTCCCACTCCCCCTGCTTGTGTTCCCTCTCTCACTGTCCCTCACTCTGTCAAAAAATAAATGAAATCTTTAAAAAAAAAAAAAAAAATGAAATCTTGCCACTTATAACGACATGGATGGAACTAGAGGGTATTATGTTAAGCAAAATAAGTCAATCAGAGAAAGACAATTATCATGAGCAAGATGGCGGAGGAGTAGGAGATGAAATTTCGTCTGGTCCCAGGAATTCAGCTAGATAGGTATCAAGCCATTCAGAACACCTACGAACTCAACAGGAGATCGAAGAAAAGAATAGCAGCAACTCTCTGAACAGAAAAGCAACCACTTTCTGGAAGGTCTCTTCTGATTTGTTTAGTGTTTCTTTTTCTGGGGTCATTGTTACCCTGTTAGCATTTTGTTCTCTCATTCATCTATTCTCCTCTGGACAAAATGACAAGATGGAAAAACTCACCTCAAAAAACAGAAGAAGAGGCAGTATCAACTGCCAGGAACCTAATCAATACAGACAATAATAAGATGTCGGAACTAGAGTTCAGAATGACGATTATAAAGATACTAGCTGGGCTTGAAAAAAAGCATGAAAGATACTAGAGAAACACTTTCTGGAGAAATAAAAAAAATAAAATCTAACCAAGTTGAAATCAAAAAGGCTATTAATGAGGTGCAATCAAAAATGGAGGCTCTAACTGCTAGGATAAATGAGGCAGAAGAGAGAATCAGTAATATAGAAGACCAAATGATGGAGAATAAAGAAGCTGAGAAAAAGAGATATAAACAACTACTGGATCACAAGGGCAGAATTCGAGAGATAAGTGATACCATAAGATGAAACAATATTAGAATAATTGGGATCTCAGAAGAAGAAGAAAGAGAGAGAGGAGCAGAAGGTATATTGGAGCAAATTATAGCAGAGAACTTCCCTAATTTGGGGAAGGAAACAGGCATCAAAATCCAGGAGGCACAGAGAACCCCCCTCAAAATCAATAAAAATAGGTCAACACCCCGACATCTAAGAGTAAAACTACAAGTCTCAGAGACAAAGAAAAAGTCCTGAAAGCAGCTCGGGACAAAAGGTCTGTAACCTACAATGGTAGAAACATTAGATTGGCAACAGACCTACCCACAGAGACGGGGCAGGCCAGAAAGGACTGGCATGATATATTCAGAGCACTGAACAAGAAAAATATGCAGCCAAGAATACTATATCCAGCTAGGCTGTCATTGAAAATAGAAGGAGAAATAAAAAGCTTCCAGGACAAACAAAAACTAAAAGAATTTTGCAAACACGAAACCAGCCCTGTAAGAAATATTGAAAGGGGTCCTCTAAGGAAAGAGACAGCCTAAAAGTAACATAGACCAGAAAGGAACAGAGACAATATACAGTAACAGTCACCTTACAGGCAATACAATGGCACTAAATTCATATCTTTCAATAGTTATCCTGAATGTAAATGGGCTAAATGCCCCAATCAAAAGACACAGGGTATCAGATTGGATAAAAAACAAGACCCATCGATATGCTGTCTGCAAGAGACTCATTTTAGACCCAAAGACACCTCCAGATTGAAAGTGAGGGGGTGGAAAACCATTTACCATGCTAATGGACACCAAAAGAAAGCTGGGGTGGCAATCCTTACATCAGACAAATTAGATTTTACCAAAGATTGTAATAAGAGTTGAGGAAGGACACTATATCATACTTAAAGGGACTACCCAAGAAGAAGATCTAACAATTGTAAATATCTATGCCCCTAACATGGGAGCAGCCAATTATATAAGCCAATTAATAACAAAATCAAAGAAATACATTGACAACAATACAATAATAGTAGGGGACTTTAACATCCCCCTCACTGAAATGGACAGATCATCTAAGCAAAAGATCAACAAGGAAATAAAGACTTTAAATGACACACTGGACCAAATGGACTTCACAGATATATTCAGAACATTCCATCCCAAAGCAACAGAATACATGTTCTTCTCTAGTGCCCATGGAACATTCTCCAGAATAGATCACATCCTAGGTCACAAATCGGTTTCAACTGGTACCAAAAGATTGGGATCATTCCCTGCATATTTTCAGACCACAATGCTTTGAAACTAGAACTCAGTCACAAGAGGAAAGTCGGAAAGAACTCAAATACATGGAGGCTAAAGAGCATCTTACTAAAGAATGAATGGGTCAGGGGCGCCTGGGTGGCTCAGTCGTTAAGCGTCTGCCTTCGGCTCAGGTCATGATCCCAGGGTCCTGGAATCGAGCCCCGCATTGGGCTCCCTGCTCCGCGGGAAGCCTGCTTCTCCCTCTCCCACTCCCCCTGCTTGTGTTCCGTCTCTCGCTGTGTCTCTCTCTGTCAAATAAATAAATAAAATCTTTAAAAAAAAAAAAAAAAAAAAGAATGAATGGGTCAACCAGGAAATTAAAGAAGAATTTTAAAAATTCATGGAAACAAATGAAAATTAAAACACAACTGTTCAAAATCTTTGGGATACAGCAAAGGCAGCCCTAAGAGGAAAGTATATAGCAATACAAGCCTTCCTCAAGGAACAAGAAAGGTCTCAAATACACAACCTAACCCCACACCTAAAGGAGCTGGAGAAAGAACAGCAAATAAAGCGTAAATCCAGCAGGAGAAGAGAAATAGTAAAGATCAGAGCAGAAATCAATGAAATAGAAACCAAAAGAACAGTAGAACAGATCAACAAAACTAGGAGCTGGTTCTTTGAAAGAATTAATAAGATTGATAAACCCCTGGCCAGACTTATCAAAAAGAAAAGAGAAACGACCCAAATAAATAAAATCATAAATGAAAGAGGAAAGATCACAACCAACATCAAAGAAATACAAACAATTATAAGAACATATTATGAGCAACTATATGCCAGCAAATTAGATAATCTGGAAGAAATGGATGCATTCCTAGAGATGTATAAACTACCAAAACTGAACCAGGAAGAAATAGAAAACCTGAACAGACCTATAACCACTAAGGAAATTGAAGCAGTAATCAAAAATCTCCCAACAAATAAGAGCCCAGGGCCAGATGGCTTCCCATGGGAATTCTACCAAACCTTTTTTTTTTTTTTTTAAGATTTTATTTATTTATTTGACAGAGAGAGAGACAGCGAGAGAGGGAACACAAGCAGGGGGAGTGGAAGAGGGAGAAGTAGGCTTCCCATGTAGCTGAGAGCCCGAAGTGGGGCTCAATCGCAGGACCCCAGAATTGTGACCTGAGCTGAAGGCAGACGCTTAACAACTGAGCCACCCAGGCGCCCCTCTACCAAACATTTAAAGAAGAATTAATACCTTTTCTTCTGAAACTGTTGCAAAAAATAGAAATGGAAGGAAAACTTCCAAACTCATTTTATGAGGCCACCATTACATTGATCCCAAAATCAGACAAAGATCCCATCAAAAAGGAGAATTACAGACCAATATCCCTGATGAACATGGATGCAAAAATTCTCACCAAAATACTAGCCAGTAGGATCCAGCAATACATTAAAAGGATTATTCACCACGACCAAGTGGGATTTATTCCTGGGCTGCAAGGTTGGTTCAACATCCGCAAATCAATCAATGTGATACAATACACTAATAAAAGAAAGAACAAGAACCATATGATCCTCTCAATAGATGCAGAAAAAGCATTTGACAAAGTACAGCATCCTTTCTTGATTAAAACTCTTCAGAGTATAGGCATAGAGGGTACATACCTCAATATCATAAAAGCCATCTATGAAAAACCCACAGTGAATATCATTCTGAATGGGGAAAAACTGAGAGCTTTCCCCCTAAGGTCAGGAACGCGGCAGGGATGTCCACTATCACCACTCCTATTCAACATAGTATTAGAAGTCCTAGCCACAGCCATCAGACAACAAAAGGAAATAAAAGGCATCTGAATCAGCAAAGAAGTAGTCAAACGCTCCCTCTTTGCAGATGATATGATATTTTATGTGGAAAACCCAAAAGACTCCACCCCAAAACTGCTAGAACTCGTACAGGAATTCAGTAAAGTGGCAGGATATAAAATCAATGCACAGAAATCAGTTGCATTTCTATACACCAACAACAAGACAGAAGAAAGAGAAATTAAGGAGTCAATCCCATTTAAATAATAAACTCCAAAATAAATAAATAAATAAAAACTCCTTAGTAATAAGAAAAGCTGAATCAATGCAAATTTTAAAACCAGGCCAAAAACATGAACAAGTCTTTTTTTTAAAGAAGAACTAGGGGTGCCTGGGTGGCTCAGTCATTAAGCGTCTGCCTTTGGCTCAGGTCATGATCCCGGGGTCCTGGGATCAAGCCCCACTCGGGCTCCCTGCTCAGGGGGAGTCTGCTTCTCCCTCTGCCTCTCCCCCCTGGCTTGTGCTTTCTCTCTCTCTCGCTCACTCTCTCTCTCTCTCAAATAATAAGTAAAATCTTTTAAAAAAAAGAACTACATATGGCAATAAGTATTGAATAAATATTGAACCTCATTAGTGATCAGAGAAATGCAAATGAAGACCATTCTAAACCCACGTAATGAGCAACATTCAAAAGTCTGATAATATCAAGTGTTTAGAGAGAATATGAATGACTAGATTTCTAAAGTACTGCTGGTAGGAATGTAAACTGGTATGACTCTTTGGAAAACAGGATTGCATTATCTTATAAAGCTGAATATTCAGATACTCTATGACCTAGCAATTCTCCTTCAAAGTAGAAACCAAAGGAACTCTGATACATGTAAAGTAGACATCATGTATAAGAATTTTCACGGCAGGGCACCTGGGTGGCTCAGATGGTTGAGCGTCTGCCTTCGGCTCAGGTCATGATCCCAGGGTCCTGGGATCGAGTCCCGCATCGGGCTCCCTGCTCCTTGGGAGCCTGCTTCTCCCTCTGCCTCTCTCTCTCTGTCTCTCATGAATAAATAAATAAAATTAAAAAAAAAAAAAAGAATTATCATGGCAACAGCATTCATAATAACAAACGTCTGGAAATAACCCACATATCTTTTTACAAGAAAATATGTAAATAAATTTAGGTATATTCCCACTATGGAATGTTATATTGCCCTCAAAGAGTACACAATTGATGCATCCAAAAACATAGATAAACCTTGGCAACATAATACTGACTGAAGAATTAAGTGCCAAAAGATTACCAATACTAAGATACACCTTTTATCAAATATAAATTCAAATATAAAATCCAAGGATATATTGAGCTAGGAATCCACATTTTTCCACATCCACAAACTGAAACCTTCCAACTCTCTAAGAACTTTATCCTAAAAGTACAAATCTTCAGAATTTCCATGGTATAAATACGCAAACCACTTCATTTATTTCATTTGATCAGTTAAAATTATGCACTTCATCAAGATCAAATGAAGTATGAATGGATAAAACTAAAAGTGTACAATGGCAGATATTATACCATCTCTCATTATTTTTAGGAATAGTTTGCTTGCTCATTTAAGTACGGAGATCATATTAGTAATGAGTAAACCAGAAAAATATTAGGTATTTTATTGTGAAAAGGTATGTTTTGGAAAACAGCTCAGTCACATAATTTATCTTGCCACACTTGGTACAGTGTCTATCTGTAGCCAGTTTCAAGTGAAGAGGGAAGGCCATACGTTTGCCTAAAGATCATTTTTGAGTCCAGTAAGGAAATCTTTTTAGCTCCTAAATTAGAAGCCAGAGAAGCTTGGCAGTCCTCACATGTGGGAAACGTGTTGAGCAGTGAATAGAATAATTATTCCCTAGGACTGAGTGTTCTGGGCGTGGAAATGCAGCTCAGTGCTCCATGAAAGCCACATCTGCCCTCCCAACTAACTTTCAGACAGACTAAAACTGTGCATTTTTTTTAACACACCTTAATGTCATTAGTCTATTCTGATGACAAATAATTGCTTTTGATGGCCATATATTTAATATGCCAGCTATATGAATACAACCAATTAACCTGCTGCCCGGAAAACTGGAAAATCGGCTATTTTTGTCCCGAATATTAAGCCAGTGCTTAATAGGTATTGGAGAATCTGCAAATTAAATATAATAGCATTACCCTGAATTTTTATCACTACACGTTTTTAGGTTCCACTCTTACATGCCTTATACACATTTATAAAGAATACACATAAAAGAAGAGTCTTTCTCCTTCGAAAAGGAGAACAAACCAGTGGTAAGATAGTTTTAAGCAATATGAGTTTAGTGTTCTTTATCAACCATTCCAAGCATCACAGTAGTTTTCTATTTGTCAGTGTAGAAAGTACCAAGATACTGGGAGAACACAGTAGGAAAGCGCCCCATTAAAGTATGGAAATGAGAATACTATATAAATGTAGATAAATGCCTCATTACAGAAGTGGGGATATTGAAATGGATTAGGTTTCCTAAGTCAATAATGTCAAAAAAATTATTAGGTAGGTGATTCGTGACAGGCAGTAACCAAAACACAAATATTTTTACTTCCTATATTCTATGATACCTTAATCTCAAAGAACACATATACACATTCCAAAATTTCTTGCATATGTTGACAATGTCAGTAACACGTAAATTAATAGAACCTTCCGGAGAGCATGGACTTGAGCTTAATCATATACATGTCTCTCTCCCAACTAGGCTATGAATTGAGAGCAAGGACTGTCTTATTCATTGTTGTATCCCTGGTGCTTAGAAAAAAAATTTTGACTGAATGAACGAACTTGGCATTATGTATCAAGAGGCTTTAAAATTTTTTCACACTCCTTTCAACCAATAATTCTACTCCGAGGAATTCATCCTAAGGAAATTATCAGAGACACAAAGATAAATATATCAGAATGTTTGTTGCAGCATTCTTTCTAGTAGCACAAAATCTAAATGCTCAACAACAAGGAAACTGGTAAAATGTGGTATAACACACAATGTAATGTAGTACTAGGCAGTTATTTAAAAGCGTATTTACAAAGTGTAATTATTGACAAGGGGAATTTTCATATAATATAACATTATATGTACAATCTAAATAATGTATATGTGTATATATATATGTGTGTGTGTGTATATATATATATACCTAGATTCTAATTTATTACATAGGTATGCATGAACACATTTGTATACATAGAAAAAGAACTTGTAGAAAGAAAATACACCAAAATGTTAAAAGTAATTAACACAGGGACGCCTCAGTCGGTTAAGCATCTGACCCTTGATCTCAGCTCAGATATTGATCTCGGGGCTGTGAGTTCAAGCCCGGCATTGGGCTCCATGCTCGGCATGGAGCCTACTTAAAAAATAAAAAAAATAAAAAATAAAAACGGTAGTTAACCCATTTTGCTAATAAATACAACTTAGAAGTCTTTATATTTAAAAACTTATTAAAATAACTAAAATTATACTTAGCAAATGAAATGTAAATAATTTAGTTAGTAATAACATACTCTTTCTTGTGTGTGCTCTATCTGTAAGCTATCCAAAAACCACCAAAAAGAAGCATTGGTATTTAGTTCTTTTAAGTCAGAAACAAGACATTCATAAGGAAGAGGAAAATATGTAAATACAGGTTAAACACCACAAGAGCAACTCCACCAAAATGAGCGCATGCTTTAAAAATAGTTATGCAAATAAAATATCTCATCAGAAAGGTAAATATTAGTGAACATTTTGTTTGAAATATAGAAGAATTCATATTTAAAGTAATGATAACAGGGAAACACACTTTACAAAAATGCCCTAAAATCTTTTAAAATAATAAATACAGTTGTTTCCAAGTTTTGCTTTCTAAAAATATAAATTCTGCTACCAATTCTTATCAAGGGTGTGGGATTTTCCTTCTTTAATACTGTTTTATGTTATTGCTACCCGAAGGCAATGAGTACGTCAGAACTCTGGATTAATCCGGTGGAAACTCTGCGTCCCCCCAGGAAGGCAATCTGAAATCACATAGCCGGGTCTGCCGGCCTGTATTATCCGTCCACACCAAGCCACAGACACTGCTAAAATCAAACAGTGGAGACCAGATTCACTGACAGGCTTTTAGGTTTTTTAATTCTTTCGGTATTGTTTTGTTGGTGGTGGTAAAGATAGGTAGATAGATAGATAGATAGAAAGATAGATAGGTAGATAGATAGACACATAGTCCCCACTTTTATACAGGTCTCAAAAAAAAATCAAAAGCAAGGGTGGGTAGTAGATTCTGTCTGGGTCTGAGGCTATCCATATGCACAGTTCATTCCTCAGCCCAGTGCACTATGCCGTTTACGGTCTTTGAATCTGTTTTTCTCCTTGTTAGTTAAAACAAGTTAAACAGATTGTCATGAAATTTTAGGAGGTTCTACACTCAGATAGCCAATATGAGGATTTTAAGAAAGATGGGGAAGAGTTCAGGATAATTATTGCAGAAGCCTGGGAGTCCAGGTAGGCTAAAAGGGAAGCAACCAGGATCCCTGAATATCTTAAATCAAGCTTTAGAAACCAAATAGATCTGGACAAATATTGCAAGGCCTTCTTCGTTTTTCTGAACTGTTGCGCTGGCAAAATGACATGGGGAAAAGAATGTCTGCCCTGAGTAACACCCAAATTTTGGTCATAGTCTCAGCTACTATTCAGCAGGCACAACCACGAAATCTAATTTTAAAATAAGAGTTCCTCTACATCTGAGATGATACAGAGCTTGGTATAAAGATAAGCTAATCAGACAGGCTACTTCACCACCATAGGCAAGAATAGTGTAGAGCCCAACAAGAACATTTATGTTAAAGCATTATAATGATTAGTCAATGCTAAAAAATATTAATCTATTAAAGGGAACTAACCCAACAATGCCATCACAGGTGTTTCCCTGGCTACATAATTTTCCATTTGTCACAGGCACAATTTTTAACATTAATATTTGGAATCGCCACAAGGTACCAAGGCTATTATTTATCATAATAAACGTTCAGCTTTTCCAAGTCTGAATCTTTCAGCATTCATCTGAATGTTTACAATCATGTAACTGAAGGCTATACCACAGTAATCTGAAATAGTAAAACTCAAGCAAGCTCCCATGGTACTTGACTAATTTCAATGAATAAAGTGTACTTCTTCAAACAGAGAACTGGGGAAATGTTAAGAATAAAGCCCAGAACCCTAGATAATCAGGGTAGTCTTAAAGCATAAAAAAGTAATTTCAGTGTAAAAGGAAACAGTTCTTTATACAAATGCTAATAAATATCTGGCAATCACTGTCCCAAAGAATGAGTAAAAGATAAAAATATAAACAAGTTTACAGAGGTGTCTGATAAATCACAGATAATAGGGCAGGAGCCAGTTCTTAAAGAGGATATGCAGGGGCGCCTGGGTGGCTCAGTCGTTAAGCATCTGCCTTCGGCTCAGGTCATGATCCCAGGGTCCTGGGATTGAGCCCTGCGTCGGGCTCCCTGCTCGGCAGGAAGCCTGCTTCTCCCTCTCCCACTCCCCCTGCTTGTGTTCCCTCTCTCACTGTGTCTCTCTGTCAAATGAATAAAATCTTTAAAAAAAAAAAAAAAAAAAAAAGAGGACATATGCAGGGGCGCCTGCGTGGCTCAGTCGCTTAAGCATCCAATTCTTGACTCTTGGTTTCAGCTCAGGTCATGACCTCAGGGTCAGGAGATCAAGCACCGCATGGGGCTCCTTGCTCAGTGCAGAGTCTGCTTGAGATTCTCTCCCTCTCTCTCCCCCCTCTGCCCCTCCCCCTGCTTCTGCTCTCTCTCTCTCTCTCTAAAATAAATAAAATCTTTTAAAAAAAAAAAAAAAAACATGCAGAACGCCCACCTTACCTCAGAGACCGTGCTGTAGGTGCCATGACAGGGACTGCAAGTTGCTTCTCAATGTCTTTGGCATGGCATCAGTATTTTTAGTTGGCCATGTGGCCACTCAGCGAAAGACTCACTTCCCAGCCTCCCTTGCTGCTAGGGATGGCCACATAACTAAGTTTTGGCCAACAGGACGTGAGTATATATGCCATATGCAAATTCTCAGTCATGATCTTCCCCCGGGTCGAATAGAGTTGAGATGGTGAGAGCCACAACAGCCATCGTAGACCAGGAGATGGAAAATATATGAACATCAAGGTACGAAGAACCTGGGTCTCTGGTAACTATGGAACAACCGTCAGCCCTGGACCTTCCATCTAGACATACGTACGGGAGACACATAAACTCTACCGTGTTTCTCTATAAATAGCCATCAATCATTAGTCAAAACAATATAACAGCTAACATTTATTTAACATTTACCATATATCAAATACTGTGTTAAGGGCTTTACATAATCTTTCATTTGCTCAAAACAACACTTTAAAGCAATTACTATTATCCCTAGAAACCCAGGCCTTGTGGAGGAGAGGCAGCTTGTCTGGAGTCACTCAGCTACCGGGGCCTGAACACAAGCCTATCTGATGCTGATGCTATGGTCAGACTGTGCCCTACCATCCTCTACACTCTAAATTCCATTTGCCTGATATGGAGAGCAACCATGATGCCCTCCTACAAAGCATTCCAAGAACACGGAGTTGTATGTCCCTTGCATTTGACTGGCATATCTTCAAGACTATGCAGAAGCAAAAATATATAATATTCTCATTGGTCTTAGTAATGATTTTTTGAATATGATACTTAAAAAGCACAAGCAACAAAATCAAAAATAAACAAGTTGGACTACAAAGTTTCTGCACAGCAAAAGAAACCACCCACAAAATAAAAAGACAATCTGCAGAATGGGAAGAAATATTTGCAAGCCACATATGTGATAATGGGTTAATATCCAAAACATACAAAAAAATTCATACAATTCAACAGCAAAAAAATAACCCAATTTAAAAAATGGGGATTTTGGAGAATAGACACTTCTCCAAAGAAGGTAAACAAAAGGCCAACAGGTACATGAAAAGATGCTCAACATCACTAGTCACTAGGGAAATACAAATTGAAACCACAATGACCACAATGAGCTATCACCTCACAGCTGTTAGAATGGCCATCGTCAAAAAGACAAGAGATAATAAATGCTGGTGAGGATGTGGGGAAAATTAATGTGCACTGTTGGTGGGATTGTAAAGTGGTGCAGCCATTGTGGAAAACAGTATGGAGGATCCTCAAAAATTAAAAGTAGAACTATCATACAATCCTTGGGCGCCTGGGTGGCTCAGGTGGTTAAGCATCTGCCTTTGGCTCAGGTCATGATCTCAGGGTCCTGGGACCAAGTCCTGCATCGGGCTCCCTGCTCAGCAGGGAGTCTGCTTCTCCCTCTGCCCCTATCTGCTACTCGTGCGCTCCCACGCTCACTCACTCACTCTCTTTCTTTCATGTGTGCAAAAATAAATAAATAAAACCTTAAAAAAAAAAAAAAACTATAATATGACCCAGCAACTCTACTTCTGAAAATATATCCAAAGGTAATGAAAACACTAACTCAAAAAGATATATATGCACCCCCATGTTCATAACAGCATTATTTACAGTAACCAAGACATGGAAACAACCTAAGTGTCCAGGTGTCCATCAATGGATGAATAGATAAATGTATATTGTATACATGAAGTATACATAATGGATATATAATGGAATATATATAATATATATACCATATATGAATGTAATATTATTCAGCCATAAAAAATGAGGAAATCCTACCGTTTGCAACACCATGGATGGACCTCATTGAAGGCATTATGCTAAGAGAAATAAGTCAGACAAAAAGACAAGTACTGCATGATCCCACTTATATGTGTAATCTAAAACAACAACAAACTCATAGAAACAGAGATCAGATTTGTAGTTACCAGAGGTGGGGGTGGGGAGGAGGAATGTGAGGAAGGTAGGCAAAAAGTACAAACTTCTAGTTGTAAGAAAAGTAAGTACTAGGGATGTAATGTATAACATGATGACTGTTGGTAACGTTGCTGTATGATATAGATAGGAGAGAGGTTAAGAAAGCAAATCCTAAGAGCTCTCATCAGAAGGAATTTTTTTTTGCTTTATTTTTTCTTCTTTTCTTTTTATTGCAACTATATGAGAAGATGGATGTTAGATGAACCTAGTACGGTAATCATTTCACAAAGTGTATAAATCAAACCATCACGCTGCACACCATAAATTTATATAGTAATGTATGTTGATTATTTCTCAACAGAATTGGAAAAAGAAAAGTATACACTAAATGGTTAAAAGTTTTTTGGGTTTTGGTTTTCGATATTTGGGTTGGTTTTTGTCTGTTTGTTTGTTTGTTTTGGAAAGAAGACATTATGGAGGACCTTTATTTTCTATATTACTTATCTCTATAATGTTTGAATTTTTTTAATGTTTCTTATAACTAGCTGGTATTAGTATTAGTTTTATTATCTGAAAAGGCAGTAAAGATTTTTTAAAACACAATCCGGAATTTTCCTGATTGGAATTTTATCATTTAAGAATATGTAATTGTAAGTTACAAAGAAAAATGGCCAAAGGGCTAGAGAAATGTAATGGTGTGGATGAAATGATCTAATAAAAAAAAAACTCAGATTTTTTTTAAATCTATTTTCAACCATGTTATTGTAATATGGATATACAGTAGCCTGTAACACTAACTACAGATTAAGATGGGAAGAGAGTCAAGTGAAAAAAATTAGGCAAAAGAAAAATAAAGGTAAAAGAAATCAAATGAAAAGGATTCCAGATGTGTGCTCAGTGTACAAACCGTGTGGACTAGAGATGGGCTAAAAAAAAATTTCTGAGCTTCCTAGCAGACAGGGCAAAAAGGTGCTCAGAATGTCCATCAGATCATAGGAAGTGAGCCATTAGAAGGAAGCACAACTCATTTTGGCACCAGAACCTGCTGAGATGCTTCTCTGGTAAGTCCAAAGCAGAAAGATACTCTTTCACATAGTGAATTGTGTCTCCAAACACATAAAGATGCTTGAACTTTGGGCCCCAGTTTCAAATACAAAAGTTTAATAATTTTAAGGCCAAAATTTGAACAACTTAAAGCCGAAAGACATGCATATTGCACAGAAGCTGAAATAAAATGGTCTCGAGACAGTTGCTGGACTAGTTTCCAACCACCTTCTCCTTTATAGAAATGATATAGTGTAATTTACTTTCCATAATTTACTTTCATTGCAGATACTAATATCTTAAATATTAGTGACCCATTTTTAAATATGCAGCACTAAAATCATTATGGTCTGACATTTTTATATGCTTATAAAACACATTTTGTTCCAACTGTTTTTATTAGAAGAAATGTGGCCTGCTGAAAACCAAAACCCACATATTTTACTTTGAGAAAAAAAAGGGCAGCTGGAAATATAAAACTCCACACATTTGCTTTTAACACGGCTTGGGAACTAAAACCTATAATGTGAACTTGACATCTATTAATGGTTTGTTCAAAGAAATGGAGACTATGTTTTAACAGAAAGCAGCACTCTGAGCTCATGCCACAACCCATGGCATTCTCACTGCTCCCCAAGAGGGGGTGAGTGGGGTGGCCATGCCTGCTGAGGCTCCCCGGATGAGGGCTTGCTTTCACAGGCATCTCTGCACCATTGTGTCTTCAGACTCAAGAATACAGAAACAAATTCTTTGGAATTTGGCCTCTGGGGAGGCAAGCGAATTATGTTAACCACATGCAAACATTTATATTACTCCCTGGTTTATTTCCATTACCTTCCCCCAAAAATTGCAATTTAAAATCAGATCTTAGAAGACTACATATGACAAGACATCTGTAGTTTTTTTCTTTTTATGCCTCATGAAAGGACAAAATTTGTGAAAACAATTATTTTATATAATTTAAATTTTAGCACACTAATCATAGATGTATTTAAGTAAATGTTTGTTTTTTTTTTAAATACAATGCATCCCCCACTCTCTTGCTACAAATTAAATATGCCAAGCACAAATGAAGGAAGGACATGCTCAGCAGTGACTCCAACATTTAGAAATCCCTGGTCAGGGATTTAGGTGAGGAAAAAGAATGAAACGAACTATAAGTAGATAGTAGATATAAGTAGATAGGAGGGGGTAGAGGCAAAGTATATTGGCAGCACAGGCATGGTTGGTCTGAGTGGGTTCTTGGAAAACAGGTCAGCAGAAGTTAATGGGGTGGTTAACAGCCCAATCAGCCAGTTGATTTCCAATACATCAGCCCAAACACAAGTCTGTAAGTTCTTTGCTAGTTGATCCCTTATTACATGTTTCCAGTTGGAACTTCAAAACCTTACATGGACGACGACCAAGTGGGGTTTATCACAGGAATACAAGACTAGTTCAATATACAAAAACCAACCAACATAATCTACCAGATTAGCAGTCTAAAGGGGAAAAAAAAAAAACATAATCCTATCAATTGATGCAGAAAAGCATTTTATAAAATTCAGCACTTACAATAAAAACTCAGCAACATAGGAAGAGAAGGAAACTTCTTCAACCTGATAACCTGCAGGTGATGTCATACTTAACAGTGAAAAATTGAATGTTTTCCTCCCAAGATCAGAAGCAAAGCAAAAATGTCCACTCGCATCACCCCTGTTCAACATTGTACTGGAAGTTCTAGCCAGTGTAAGAAAAAAGGCAAGGAAAAGAAAAACACATTAATAAAGCTAATCCCATGCACAGACAACATGAATGGCTATGGAGAAAATCCCAAGGAATCAGGAGAGGAAAAAACTCCTAGAACAAATAAGTGAGTTTAGCAAGTTCACAGGATGAATCAACATCTAAAAATTTATCCTGTTTCTATATACATTAGCAATGTACAGTTAGAAACCAATATCGTATCATTTACTGAAGTTTCAAAAAATGCAATACTTAAGTATAAATCTAAAATGTATACAGGATCTCCATACTAAAGACTACAAAATCCTGCTAAAAGAAATTTTTTAAAAAGACCTAAATAAACAGAAAGGCATGCCAAGGTGATGGACTGGAAGATACAACATAATAAAATACATAGGACCTTATGCAAAAAAAAAAAAGTCATTTTTCTGTCTGTTAATTAAAAATGAAATATCTTTAAAGACATATTTGAGATACTATGTTATTGAAAATTTAATTCTTTTAGGGGGATAATGGCATGGTGGTTCCATTTCTAAAAAATTCCTTATCAATCAGAGATTCATCCTAAAGTATTTATGGATAAAATGACCTGATGTCTTAGATGGGCTTTAAAATAACTCCAACTGGGGGAGGGGAGGACCAGTAAGGGGAACACTGACTTGATAATTGTTGAAGCTGAAGACGGGTGACAGGTACCTGGGTTCCTGTTATAGTCTTCTGACTACATTGTTGTATGTGTTTGAAACTTTCATCATAAATGGTTTTTAAAAATAAACTAAAAAATAAAGTCAAAAATAATAACTAAATAATAATAATAAACTAAAAAATAAACCAAACGTGATCCAGAGTGGATATTAAGGCACATGGGGAACATTATTTAAAAATTAGGGACCAGAACCTAGAGCTGTGATTCTTGTCTGCCTCACTCACTACCGTACCCCCAGTGCAAAACACGAGGCCTGGCACACAGAACACAGGACATAGTCCATAAATTGTTACTGACTGAAAAATGGTAAGCAAACAAAGGGTTGTCTTATTCTTTACCCTCAGCCCTACAGAAGCACAGAGCACCAAGAATCACAATGAATTATTCTTCTTAATCAAAATCCAAATAGTGAAAACTGGCTTAAAATCTTTTTTGAAATGTTCAAATTCCAGATCCATCCCTCATTGCTTCGTTTTCAAAATAGCCCAGCCCACACTGGTTTCTGTTTTGTGAACCCCTCTGGTAAATGCTCTTAACAATTTCTTACTAGATAAAAGACAGTATTGAACTGTCCACTTGTGTACGGTGCCTAAGCTCTGGCTTCCTCACCAGATGATGGGGATGAAAACACCTACCATGGGCTGAGTCCTCACCATATCTCCAAACACTGTCCTAAATGCTTTTCATTCAACCCTGTGAGGTCCGTTATTCTTACCTCCACCCACAGATGAAGAAACTAAGGCACAGAGAGGTCAAGTAACTTCTCCAAGGTCATACTACTAGTAAGAAACAGAGCAGAGAGGGTGCCTGGGTGGCTCAGTTGGTTAAGCGTTTGCCTTTGGCTCAGGTCATGATCCCAGGGTCCTGGGATTGAGTTCCGCATTGGGCTCCCTGCTCCGCGGGAAGCCTGCTTCTCCCTCTACCTCTGCCCTTCCCCCCCCCCATTTCCCATCCCCCTCCCCTGTGCCTGTGCTCGCTCTCTCTCTCAAAAAAATAAAATCTTAAAAAAAAAGAAAAGAAAAGAAACAGAGCAGTGAGCTCAAACACAGGCAATTCGGCTTCATAGCTGTCTCAACAGTGCCTCTTACAAGGACCCTGAGAACCCAGGCTCCGTCATAAATACTTGCGTATTCTTCTCAGCAGCTACGACCTAGCACCGTATTGGGCATGCAGTCAGACACTTTACAATCTAAATGAGTGATGTGGTACCTGGGCCGTTTACAAATTCAGAGAACTCCTTTAGGAAAAGTTTTTAGCCAAAGTCTGCATTGTTCTAAAGAGCCCTCCTATAGTTTCTTTTTAATTTAATTTCACCATGAGAACTTCTTAGGCAAAAAAAAAAAATTATATATATTTTTTATATATATACACATACATATACATACATATGGGTATACACATACATACATATACACATTCATATACATATATAAAATATATGAATATATATGTGTGCAATAACGACAAATGTTAGTACTTAATCAAATGTTAAGATTCTTTATGTAAATATTGTCCATAATGAACCCCAAAACAATACTAATAGAAATCCTCCTGCAGGGGGCGCCTGGGTGGCTCAGTCGTTAAGCGTCTGCCTTTGGCTCAGGTCCTGATCCCAGGGTGCTGGGATCGAGCCCCACATTGGGCTCCCCGCTCAGCGGGAAGCCTGCTTCTCCCTCTCCCACTCCCCCTGCTTGTGTTCCCTCTCTCGCTGTGTCTCTCTCTGTCAAATAAATAAATAAAATCTTTAAAAAAAAAAAAAGAAATCCTCCTGCAGAAATTTACTTTATATCCTAGTTAAAGTCCTTAACTACTACTGTTTCCCCCACCCTTACCCCCTACACATACACACACACACACACACACACACACACAGAGGAATCTTCAAAGATTTCTTATCACTGAGGAGAGAAAGTACACAATTCCCTCTGGGAATTTTGATCACTCTCAATATCTCTATCACTAAGTTTGTTTTGGAAAACCTCATTATCTGACACAGTTCTGGATTACATGTGGTTTAAGGATTAAGAAATGATTACAGTCAGCTGTCTATGGCTCTGTTTAATTAAGGGTGTGCTTGCTGAACATAGCTCATCTGAAAAAAATTTTTTTCCAAAAGATGAGTTTTCCCATTGATCTTTTGCTTCAACACCATCCTACTAAAGAAAAATTAATCTTAAAAGAACAAAAAAAGCTTGTAATGACATTTCACGGCACCTGGCCATCATCCAGACTTTAGTTAGTACCCACAATACACTCCAAATACTCTGCATGTCTTCTGTGTATTTACATGTGAATTCATTTCAATGAAAACAGTAAACTAGTAGTAAGCTATGAATTTTAAGTTTAACTCAAATCTTTGCTGACATAATTAGCTAAAAATATTAGCAAAAAGGATAGCAAAAACCAGCTAGTAAGGCTAATTTCAAATAATGAACTTGAAGCAGAATAATTTTAATGACCAGAAAGCAGAAGTAAAAATGTTATCCTATCAAGGACAACAATATGCTAATCCAATTCACCACTTTTGTCTTACAAGGATTCTGCAGGAAACCCCAACACTGCAGGCAATCCACCACCAACACCCAATAGCTACGGACGAGAAAGAGAATACAGACAGAACACTGTGACCACTAGGTGGCATGTCCACACCATTTTTCATCTTCAAACCGTCTCTCCTCTATAATAGCATAAAACTCAAAACGTTAAGTGCCTCACCTTAACAAAGAAAACAAATTCAGAAAACATATTTTCATAAAAAATGCTTCCTGTAACTTTCTGCATAAGATATTTTTGTACATAATCATCAAAGACTATCTCATCAAACAGTAATTATAAATTGATGTTCTGTCTCCCTCTCTCTTTGGCAGTGTATCAGTCCACTATGACAGTATAAATTTGGGATAGGGTCGGCGGCCGGAGAGGGAAGATGGACGCAGCTACTCTGACCTACGACACTCTTCGATTTGCTGAGTTTGAAGATTTCCCGGAGACCTCAGAGCCTGTGTGGATAGTGGGTAGAAAATACAGCATTTTCACAGAAAAGGATGAGATCATACCAAACCAGACTTTGGTTTACATACAGGAAAAACTTCCCAGCCACTGGGGGCACCGGCCCCACCTCGGACGTGATGTCTGCATGCTGCGGTGCGGACAGATGATCTTTGCCCAGGCCCCGGTGTGCTGCCATTTAGGCCGAGATTGGAGGTGGACACAGCGGAAGAGGCAGCCGGATAGCTACTTCAATGTCCTCAACGCGTTCATCGACAGAAAGGACAGTTACTACTCCATTCACCAGATAGCACGAATGGGAGTTGGCGAGGGCAAGTCCATCGGCCAGTGGTATGGGCCCAACACCGTTGCCCAGGTGCTCAAGAAACTGGCTGTCTTCGACACCTGGAGCGCCTTGGCAGTCCACATAGCAATGGACAACACGGTGGTGATGGAGGACATCAGTTTTTGCTTAGGAACACCTTTTCCCCAAAGAATTTGCCAGAGCTCCCTCCACTCCAGTTTTATTGAAGTTCCACATATTTGCTGCTGCCTTGCTTTGAATTTTACCTAAGAAAGAGCCCTTTGAGCATGCTCATCTGGGGTTTGCCTGGACGGTTGGAGGTGGGCCTCGTGTCATGACTGCAGGCACGGACCACGGCGGTGTTGCTCCTCGCGGCTGCCCGGCCCTTCCCTTCTTCATCCTGGGGACCGTGACCTTGCAGAGTTGGGGGAGCCAGCCAGCCCTCCCTGCCCGCTGCCCCTATCCCCTGACCCTTTGCCCCTAAGAGCTGACAAACTAGGGACTTGCACTCAAAGAGGGGTGTTTTTCCCTTCAAAAAAAATTAAAAATAAATAAAGTTGGGATGGATTTCTTTTCATTCTTTTCTGTCATGAATACCTTCTACACATGCATAACAAGAATCCCTTCTGCCCCTCCCCCATGGAGATGGTTAACATGTAAGGCTGTGTCTAACCAAAAAAAAATAAAGCTAACTGATGACCTCTAATAGTTCTTGAATCCCAGCAGATGATGGTAAATGCCAAGTGACCCTGCAGAGGGTAGAATGTACATCATTTCTCCAACCATTATAAATAGTGTTCAGGGTTTTGTTTGTTTTAAGATTTATTTATTTATTTGAGAGAGAGCGAGAGAGATATGAGTTGGGGGGAGGAGATTGAGAGGGCGCTAGAGAATCTCAAGCCAACTCCCCCCACTGAGCACAGAGCCCGACTTGGGCTCAGTCTCACGACCCTGAGATCATGACCTGAGCCAAAGCCAAGAGTCAGACAGCCAACCAACTGAGCCACTCAAGCACCCCAACAGTGTTAAGGTTTTTAAAGACATTTTTAAATAGGTCTAGGCTAGGACTTTACAGCATTCACAAAAAATTAGCACATCTCCCAAGACCTGGGTGGCACCCTAGATTGAAAGGGGAAGTCTGTGTAATGGGCATTTTGTATATTTGAATTTTTAAAATTTGTTTGTTGTTGGCACGGTGCAATTTACTTGTATTTATTTGCAAGATATCACCTCATTTCTGCCTATTTATTTGTGTTTATTCACAAAATACCACCTCAGTTTCAGAGGGCTACAAGTAGGCTGGATCCCAAGTAAAGTCAAAGGTATGTGCAGTTTCTCCTTGGAAACCTCAGTCTCTCCTTTGCCTACCCAACCTGTGTCCTTCCCTACTTTTCAGCTCAATAACACCTCCTGCTGTTGACACTCGGTGCCCTTTCTAAACTAATCAAAGCAAGGGTCTAGAATCAGCCATTTCCATCCTAAAGCACATACGTGGTCATTTGCCGAGTTGGGCCCTCCTTCCCATGGCACTTTGTTACCTGCCTTCATTTTACCCCTTATTCCTCACCCTGTAACTGTCTACAAGGATAAAAGTTTGTCAAGAAAGAAGATCAGGTCTTAATCTGCATCCCCCAAACCTATGGTGTTTGTAAATAAGTTTTCCAAAAAATGCTTGTTTAATGGATGTACCCTCTTGCCTTGCCCTATTTACATTTTAAGCTTCTTCTCTGTAGAAAAACTTTGCCTCCATTTGATGCAGGATTTTTTTTTTAAGATTTTTTTTTTTTTTTTTTTATTCATTTGAGAGAGAGAGAGAGCATGCACGAGAGACAGAGCACAAGCAGGGGAAGGTCAGCGGGAGAGGGAAAAGCAGACTCCCCGCTAAGCAGGGAGCCCGATGCAGGGCTCGATCCTAGGACCCTGGGATCATGACCTGAGCCGAAGGCAGACACTTAACGACTGAGCCACCCAGGTGCCCCTGATGCAGGAGTTCTTAACTTTAGAGTTCAAGAACAAGCTTTTATGTACACGTATGCAAGCATTTTTCTAGGAAAGAGATTCACAGCTTTCATCAGATTCTTAAAGGGTTCTCTAAGTCCCAAAATTTGGAACCAAACTATGCTAAAGAACTTTAGGTATGAGGAATCAAAAAGGAGGTGTATTACTGGGCACCAGGGCCTTCCCAGCATCCCCAGAACCATTTTTGTAGGCAGCCATGTACTCTGCTCATGTAACGTCTCCTGATTTTTCCCTACTAAGAAAACCAGACCAGTTTGTTCCCAGGTTGTTGCACCCATATGTATTCACCAGATAAGTACTTTAAAGAAATCACACTGGGGCACCTGGGTGGCTCAGTCAGTTAAGCGTCTGCCTTCAGCTCAGGTCATGATCCCGGGGTCCTGGGATGGAGCCCCACTGAGCAGGGAGCCTGCTTCTCCCTCTCCCACTCCTGTTCCCCCTGCTTGTGTGCTCTCTCTCTCTCTCTGTCAAATATATAAATAAAATCTTTTTTAAAAAAAGTTTAAAAAATAAAGAAACCACACTGTAGGCAGGAGATAAGGATTAGAATATATAGAGAGAGCTAACGCTCTCATCAGAAAGATAAAGCCATACTGAAATCACGTAATTATATTTATAATAATAATAAAGAGATTAGTTCCTTAAATGTCCAAACAAATGGTGTAAATCGCCGAAGTCCTCCAAGAGAAAATGCTGGAAGTAAATGAAGCATCATTTGGGCACATTATCATTTTATTTCCACCATTCGGCTTCCAGGATGGGTTTTCTTAAGCCATGCATTTCTCAAGTCTGAAATATTCTCTTCCACTCTCCCTTTAACCAACACCTAAACCATCAGTCAAAACCGGCCCTATAGGTAGGAGGCCACCACGCATGTACTAGGCTTTCCGGGTTAGATTCTGATGGTTTGGAGTGGAGTTTTTCTCTTGAATTATAAAATCCTGTCTCAGCCCAGTCTCAGAGATCCTTGAGCAAATGTCAGCTGAGATTTGAATGGACCCATGAAAAAGGCCTTTTTCCAACAAGCACAAGGCACAAACCTGTCCTATTTTCTGCTGTGCCCAAATCCAAGCCTCAGAGGAACTTCCCACGGCACAGGGACAACAGGGCATGCTCATCAGCAGGGGAGAAAGAGGCACCATTGAGCCAGACCACAAGGAAGAGTTACCCAAAGCCTACGGGCACTCATTCCAGGCCACCTCTGGCCAGAGCACTGCCCCTGAATCTACCTGCCTCTGGATGAGAAAGAGGAATGAAAACGAGAGAAAAACAAATGGGGAGGGACCAGGTCAGGCCTCTTCCCATTTCAGAGAATTCACTCTGCCCAACTCTAGCCAGTAGAAGAAAGAAAGAGAAAATGGCATATATTCACACCTAGAAAATGTGGTCCAGTTAGGGTTGCAAAATAGAACATTCCTCCTTTTGGGAAATGGATTGTTAGATGGACCAGGGAAGAAGCCTTGGACTCAAGCTTGAGGACAAATCTAACCAGTATGATGTACAAGGTACTTGGAGAAGTTCCACTCCTGCCAGAGACTTAGTCTCCACATTTATTCTTCATTTCATAAAGTTAATAGAGTCTACCATTTCCAGACATGGGTTAGATATCAGGTATATTCATTCTGAAATGAATAAGACATAGTCTCTATCCATAGCTTTATAGGAAAAACGGACATATGGCAGAACAAGAGTCACAAAGGCTATGACATTTGAATAAGTCTTTAAGGGCAAGAAAGTAAAACACAGGGGGAGGAATACATATGCAAAGACTTGGTTGCATTAAGAAGCTTTGTATGTTTGGGGAACAGCAAGTAGTTCATGGTGGTGGGTGCACTGGGCAGACTGGGAGCTATTACAAGAGGTGGGTTGGAAGAGAGGCTTTGAGCAAGGAGTGAAGGCCCACACATACCCAGCCAAGGAATCCGGATATTATTCTAAAAGTTACAGGGCCATTATAACTGGTTAAGCAGCAGAGTGACATATCATATTTGCATTCTAGAAAGACCACTCTTGAGGCAGTGTGGAAATGGACTGGAGAGATGGCTGTAGGAGGGCCTGCTAATTCGGTGAGGCAGGAAAGGATTTGAAAGATACTGAGGAGGAAGAATCTCCTGATATGACTCCCTTCGTAACGGTAGGGTAAAAAATATAATCCCATCTCTTATTTTTCCAAGTCATTGTTTTTGAGACCCCATAAACCTATAATATTAGAAGCAATTCCAGCATCTTCCTCTAGAAGCTACTTCCCCATTCCTACCCCAAACTGTTCAAAAACTTTGTGTTCCTTCCAAACACCAGGCAGAAAGAGAATGGACAGTTTGATCCGTCCACGACGGGTCCACACTTCTAGGTGCCGTGGTTCCTGGTAAAGTCCCAGAGTTGCCATTTTGGTCCGCTGCTGCCTGAATCCTAGTGCACCAGATCCCTGCAGAGATTACAGTAGTGCCTCACCCCAGGGACCCTGGGGTACTGCTGTTTTACCTTCACTTACATAGCTGTCAAAGGACCAGTACTGTGCCAGGGACCCAGGCTCGGTCAGCAGAACCTCCCCCATGAGCCTCCAGAGGCTCTGATGTTAAGCTTGGGTCACCAACTCAACCTCCCCCTTCCTCCGTGGTGAGTTTTCCTTTGGGCCCCTCAGAATTTTTCCTTCCACGGGACCTCAGCTGGCGCAACATCAGTCCTTTAGGGAGGTCCTGGTAAAAGTGAGCCAAGAAAGAGAAAGGGGTTATAGCCTGGTTCCCTTTCTTCTCAGGGGGTTCCCTGGCTCCTATACCGACAATCAGCAGTGCGTACTAATGGGTACTAGCAGCCGTGATTTTGGCCAGCCACCAATTTCCTGTCGCTTTTCTCCCAGAATAGAGGTTAGTTACTTGCCTTATATTTACATAATCAATAGGGTCAAGTGTTTAGGGGAAAGGGACGTTCCACGTCCACCTAAAGAGCAATGTGCCTAAACATTCTACTCAACTTAAAAAAGAAAAGAGAAGATGCGAGGTGTCTGCCCCTGCTCGAGTCCCATCAACAGGGCAGCACCTACATATAGGATGCCTTTGGGCAAATTGGAAAAGGTGCGGGTCTGGGTGGCAGCAACCTCGCCAAAGGGTGCGGCCAGGAGAGCCTTTTAGGTAAAGAAAACATCTCCCCTTCCTCCAGGTGAACTTGGCGGCATGCCAGTGAGCACAGCTCACCAAAGGAGCACAGCAGATCTCAGCCCCTTCTTGTCCCTTAGCTGGACACCTCGGGGCAGTGTACAGTGACCCAGGAGCCCTGCCTGAGGCTGCCAGGCTGAACATCCTTCTTCAAGAAGTGAGGTTGCAGGATGAGTCTCTGACCTTGGCAAGTGAACGTTCTTCCTACCCAGTCTCATCTATTAATAAGAAGAAATCTCAGTGAGGTAAGATAAGGAGGCAGAAAGGACTAATTTGTGCACAGTGTTTTCACGGGGGACTGGAAGTGGACACATCTCCCAACTGATTTGATGCTTCCCTAGCTCTACTCTGGAAAGAGAAAGTCTCTGTGGCTCCCACACCCACTCTGAATAGTCAGTTCTCAAGGGGACGGTCATCAGACTATCTTCTTCACAATTCTTTAAACGGGCTTAAAGCCCTGTGAGAGAGAGAGGTTTTTTTTTAAAGGCATGTTGGATTCTTTTTGTTTGTTTTAAAGATTTATTTATTTATCTTAAAGAGAGAGAGACAGAGTGCACACGAGCAGGAGGTGCAGAGAGAGAGGGAGAGGATCTGAAGCAGACTCCCCATTGAGCACGGAGCCCATCTCAGGCTCCACCCCATGACCCTGAGATCAGGACCTGCGTTGAAACCAAGAGTCAGACACTCAACCGACTGAGCCACCCAGGCGCCCCTAAAGGCATGTTGTTTTAAGCAAGTGGAATAGCAATTATTTGCCAAAGAGTGAAAAAGTAGGGGTTTTTTTTTATTTTATGCTGTCAGTAAAATATAAAATTTTGCAGAATGCTCACAAGTGATTCTCTTTCAGCGCTTCGAATTATGGTGATTTTCTACAAAGTCTAATAAAAATATAAATAAAGAATGCTGACAGGAAAAGATAATTTAAGCAAGAACCTCCTAAGTACATACATAAGCTTAACCGTGGGGGGAATGTCCAGTCAATAAGCAACATGAAGTGGAAGGAAAGAGCCCCCGCAAAGGGAGAGGAGACTTTCACTCCAACGCCAGCTGTGCTACCAACTAACTGTGTGACCTGCGGCAACCGCCTCATATTCATCTCTAAATTACCCATGTTGAGGGTTATTTAAACACACGTTTATGTGGAAAACGCTTTGCAACTATAAACCATTATTCATCTGTATTATAATTATGTCCCTACAAATTGTGGTTATTAGTTCACATCCCAAATCTACCTAAGCATTAAATGCTATTTTACAAATTTTAAAAGGACACTATAAAGTTTTGAATTACACTTTAGCTAGAAAAAAAAAAAAAAGATACAGAGTTGTTTAGGGAAAAAAATAATGCATCATCTACATCTTCAATTCCATGTCCTAAATGAAAGGTTTAATCCCATCACATAATACAGCAAAGCCTGTTAACCTATAAAAGGAAAGCACTAAACCCTTAATTTAAGGACTAGTTACAACTGATTGAAGTAAGGATCCTTATAATTTAGAGTGTAAGAATGTATGCTGAAATATAATTAGTGCCTATGAATTAAAGCAGGATGGCTTAGGCTGATTCGGGAAAGCTATTGGAGAGAAGACCCTGGGTTTAAAAAAAAAAGAAAGAAAAGAAAAAGAAAAGAATGATCCTTGTGTTTGCACAGCAGCTAAGCAGCTTAATGGTCCTCTAATCAATGTGAATGGAAAGAAAGGAGAGCTGGAGCCCTGTCCATCCCGTCAGCCCCCACCATGCCCGCTGGGCGCCGCAACCCTGCACCCTGGGTGCGAGTAGAAGGGGCTGCGCTGGGCGCCCTCCGCTCGCTTCCCTGCTGAACTGATATGGTAATTAGGGCTGTGCAGCCAGAAGGGAGAGCATCTGCCAACAGGAAAGTCCTCACAATAACAAACCTGACATATGCTGTGATATTGCCCAAGTGCTGACTAAGGAAATTCTTTTATCTCCTTTTGAAGCCATAAAGTACTATTCGTGTTAGTACTAGCCGGGAATTTTTAACAGTCTTGCACTGCCAGCGATTATTTAACACATGCACGAAACAATAGAGTTTCACATCACTTAATAAACCTTTGAGCTCGGTGCCTCCCAGCACCCTCACTGGCTGGATTTTATGGTCTAGTAGCTCCTGCACAGCCAAGTACACACGCCACAAAAACAGTATAAAAATGATCTGAAACAACCTTTCTTTGTGCCCCTGCAGATCTATGAAATGAATGAGGCAAGCTCCGTGATCATGGGCTAATTAAAAGATTTGTCTGCCCACTTACTCTCCGTGTTGAGCTGCTGCAATAAATCTCCAAGCAGGAATCAGGCTGAGTACATGGCTGCTGACCCATCCCCACAGCTAATTTTTTCCCCCAAACATCTGCCAGCGTAAGATTTAAGTATTTTAACAATCTATTTAAGATAGGGCTGTATGATTACCTTTCTCAGGAGAAAGAATTCCTTCATTCGAGTATTTCAGTACCAACTCTGCTAAGCCTGAAATAGTATGGCACGTATAAAGAAGAAAATCAAAAGTATTGCCTCCCACTATTATCTAATTGAGGAGCTATGATCATGTAATGATGGTAGAGGCCATATACGTTTAGAGAACTCTCCCAGAATTCAGGAAATGTGGCTTACGGGCAAACCACCCAAGTCCCACATCTTGGATGTCCTAACCTGTAACAACAGCGGTAGTGATGGTTACACCACCTACTTCCAAGGTTATCATGAAGTTCAGATAGTCAAACTGCAAGGACAAGCACTTTGCAAACTATGATGATACACTATAAAAATGAGTGATTATGTTCTACAAATGACAGACCATGTGATCTTTTTGTTTTGCACTCTGATTTAAGGATTTTAGTATGTAGCCATGTTGGCCACTGAAGCCTTGTGACCTCACTCCATTTACTATGAGTTATCACTGGGAGTTCCTTAACTCTGTGGCAAAAATACAGAAATCAGAATATCAAAATTTTAAGAATTATGAAATTTGTCTAAATGGAATATATGGCTTAAAATCGATGGCTCAAAACAGCAAGTATTATAAAACAAAGTCAGCTTTAAAAAGATCCAAATCATATACACAAAATTCTTAATTACATAAGTTCACATCTTAATACATATTTACGTGCAAGGTTTGAATTACACTCTGACCCATTTTTTCAAAGGCATTTTTATTCAACTAATCAAAGAGTTAAAAAATATCCCTAATGGGAAAAAAAGTCCCTAATGTGAGTTAGGTACCATAGAAAATATTGTAATAAATATCTATTTTCTTAGCCCATCTTGTAATAAAGATGCACTGTCAGTGGGGTTTACATTTTCCCAGCATACAGAATCATAGAACCATAGGGTTTCGAGCTCTTCATCTTGCTTTTATGTAGATCATGCTTCTTTAAGATTTGTAACGGTCGGCATGTTACCTCTTTTCTTAAACTGCAAACAATAGGGATGCCACGCCCACTATTTGAAAAGGTTCTGGCTGCCTACCTAGAGTTAGTCCTTGGCCTCTACTTCAGGATACATTGTGCTGGTTACACGTTTGGTATTCTCTGCCTTCTACCCTCCTGGCTACCAATTCCCCATCCGTATGTATCCTTGTGGCATCCAGCCCCCAATTGTTCCTCCTCTGCTCCTCTCACTCCACTCCTCTCTGAATACCTCAAGCTTTACCTGTTATGTTTTCTTTCCCATCTGCCAAACTACCAAATACCACCTGATATACTTTATCCTTCAGAATCTTTAAATTATTGTTCATGTACTCCCACTAGCTATATATTTATTTGTCTTGTGTCCCTATTTATATTCTTAGAGACATGAATTTAATATGTTACTATATTTCATAGTTAATATTACCATGTTATTTTCATACCCAAGAGTATGACAGTGGGTGAAAACATTACTCAGTGGGTGGGTACACTTTCCATACCATAGAAAGCCCTATTTTTAACAGGTATTTCAGATCTTTTTTCCACCCCCCAGCTTTACTAAAATAAAACTGACACATAACATTATGTAATTAAAAGGCGTACAGCATGTCATTTGATGTTTAGGTGTTCCAAAGTATTACCACCATAGCATTAGCTACCACCTCTAGCCCATCATATAGCTCCCGTTTCTTTTTTGTGGTGAGAACATGAAACATTCAAGCACATGATACTGTATTCATGTTGGGTAGCAAGTATTTGAAACCTTAATACCTGTTAAGAGTTCACTGACTGCTGGATGTTGCTTTGAGTAACAGTCTCAAAATTTTCTAAAGGATAATCTTAGAACATTGATGTTGATTTTGTGTGCTTTCATATAATATAGGAACAGACTGAATAAAAATAAAAACTGAGTTTGTTAATTCTCAATTGTTAACATTGAATTACAATATTAAAAGCAGACTCCCTCAAGAAAGTATAGTCATCTATGTTTTTACTTGTCATTGCTTATCTAAACCATAGATCCAAAGAAATGTAGCTAAGAAGAGATTAGCAGCAAACTTCAAAGCTAGTACCAGGCACTTTGGCAAGAACATAATTAGATGGTGATTTCCTTGACATTACTTACTCAAAACATACTCTAAAGATGATGCAGGGCTTAGACATGAAAGGATATAAATACTTTTGATGGATCATTTCAAGAAACACAAAGCAAGTTGCAACAGCCAACACGTATTTCTCACAAATTACTCCATATGATTATAAATTAGAAAAACAGCACCTTGCAAATTTTTTGAATACTGGAAAACAGTAAGCAGAAGTCACATTTTGAAAACAGTTAAATTTGCAACATACGTGACAAAGCGCATACATTCTAAATATACAAAGACGGCTTTTCGATAAAAAAGGTAAAACACCTTAATAAAAAAGTAAACAAAGATACAAATAGACAATTCATCAAAGAAGGAATATAAACTACCAATAAGCATTTAAAAACATGTCCAAATTCTCTAGTAAAAATGCAAATTAAAGCAACAATATAATTTGTAAACTATCAGATTGGCAAACATTTTTAAATGATAATAATACTGGCATAGATAGAGCATTCTGTAACACAGCACAAGTATAAATTAAATATCTTTGAAGGATAATCTGGCAACATATAGTTAAGTTCTTTACACATACACTCTGACTTAGCAATTCCACTTAGGAATTTATCCTAACAAAATAAGTCAACATATGCATAGACAAGGATGCTCACTGCACTTTGGTTTATAACGAAAAAAATATTAAACGTAACTAGAAACTCTTGATTTCAGCTCAGGTCATGATCTCAAGGTAATGAGATTGAGCCCCACATCAGGCTCTGCACTCAGCGAGGAGTCTGCTTGTCCCTCTCCCCCCCCACCCACCCACTCTCATGTTCTCTCTCAAATAAATAAACAAATCTTTTAAAAAATGATGAGGTTGGGAAAAAAATTAAAAAATAAAATGATGAGGTTGGTTATATACTTTATTAACATGAGAATTTGCCCATAATGTATTGTTAAATGAAAGAGCAGGCTATAAAATGTATGTAGAATATGATCACAGTTTTATAAAAAGACAAACAACAGGGGGGAGGGTGTGTGTGTTTTGGTGGGAGATGTGAGTACGTGGGGAGTGTATGAATAGGAAAAATGTCAGGCAGGATAATGGCCAAGGGTTAACTATGGTTGTATTACAGGTCATCTTTCTAAGTGGTAATATTATGGGTGATTTTTCCTTTCTTCTTGATATTTTTCAGATTGCCCGAATACTCTAAAAAGCCATTTGCACTATGAAACTAAATTTAAATCATAACCAAGTATGCGTAATTACTTTATAATAAGAGAAATATTTTAACAAATTCTTCTTTATCTTCAGAAGCAGTCATATATTATTTCTACTTGGGCACAGGAGACTCCTTTGTCTTTACAAAGTATGTCTCTAGGTAGACCAAAAAAGCTAAAAGTCCTTGTAGGCCCACATAGACCCTTTAAAAATGTTCTCTAGTACTTCTGGCGAGAGTTACATCACTGGAGGCGAGACCTGACATGTCAGACTGTTGTTACTGGTAGATAAAGTATCTAATGCCGGTTGACCAAAAAGAAAGTAAAGAATTAGATGTCCTTCCAAATAACATTGTTCATGAAATGAACTGGGGTTAATAATAATCACATTAGCAATAACACCCAAAAAGGCTGTTGAGATATTCCAACTTCTAGAATCAAATACAAACTGAGTTGATATCAAGCTCAACAGCTATAAAAATAAAGTAATAAAGTCTTCCCCATGTTCCCCAAATTTGTCTTCACTCATCTTTCCCAATTTAAGGAAGAAAAAAAGCCTGTAACAACAGAATGGTAAAACAGGTTAAGTAAATCCCCACTATTTTAAATAGACATTATGGATAATTCTAAAAAGACACAAATAGTTTCCTACTCCTTAAAATACCCAAGAGGTTAGATTGAGAGTATTAGTTCTGTTTCCAAGATTACACATGTGGTTTCAATAAATCTTTTATTTCAATTTTTATTTCTTGGCCATCATTTTTTTAGATCATATCTAACAATCCAGGTCAGACTCCCTTTAAAAATATAGTTGAACACTTTCCATAAGACCTTTTTCCTCACCATTGTTAGATTCTCCTAGAAATTTAGGAGAATCTATATCTTCTACAACCTAGAAAATTAGAATTTTGGTGAAAACTTTTATCTTTTTTTTTAGAATAAAGCAATATAGGGGTACCTGGGTGGCTCAGTTGTTAAGCGTCTGCCTTCGGCTTAGGTCATGATCCCAGGGTCCTAGGATCGAGCCCTGCATCAGGCTCCCTACTCAGCGGGGAGTTTGCTTCTCCCTCTCCCACTCCCCCTACTTGTGTTCCCTCTCTCGCTGTCAAATAAATAAATAAAATCTTTTTTAAAAAAAGAATAAAGCAATATATCAGCACATAAATTACTCTGTTCTTCTCTGGAACTGCCCTGTCCCATAGAGTAGTCACCAGCCACATATACACCTAAAATTTGGCTGGTCTGGAGCATGACATGCTCTACGTGTAAAAAGACACATGGGATTTCAAAACTTCTAATGTTTCATTAATAATGTTATATTAATACATATAAAAGCAACAATATTTTGGATATATTGGGTTAAATATAATTTCACCTGTTTCTTTTTACCTTTTTAAAATGATTATGAGAAGATCAAAGGTACATACGTGGTTTGCATTGCATTTCTTTGGGCAGTGCTGGTCTACAATGTTAGTTCATCATTTCAGGATTCTTATTACCATTTCTGTAACTCTGCAAACACTCAATAGTCTCCTTAAAAAATGGGTCTTGACCAGTGGCATTTTGCAGAAGCTTTCCTCCCTTCCTCACATTCTGTAAAATGCCTGTTGCTAATTACTCATTTTCCTCAAAAATGACTTCTGTGCTTACTGGAGGCTTCCCTGCTACATTAATCTGAGCACTCTGGGGGTACCTGGGTGACTCAGTTGGTTAACTGTCTGCCTTCGGCTCAGGTCATGATTCCAGGGTCCTGGGATCGAGCCCCTGGTCAGGCTCCCTGCTCAGCAGGGGAGTCTGCTTCTCTCTCTCCGTCTGCCCCCCCACACCCATTCCTGCTCACTCTCTCCTTCTCTCAAAATAAATAAATAAAATCTTAAAAAAAAATAATCTGAGCACTCTGTGCTCCTTGCAAATAGAATTACCATATGATCCAATAATGCACTACTGAGTATTTATCCACAGAAAGTGAAAACAATTTGAAAAGATATATACACCCCTATGTTTATTACAGTATTATTTACAATAGCTAAGATATAAGAAGTAAACCATGTGTCCAGTGACAGATGAATGGATAAAGAAGATGTAGTACACTGGTGTGCATAAATATATATATATTATACATATAATATGGTATGTGTGTATATATATATATATATATATATATATATATATATATATATAAAGGAATATTACTCAGCCATTAAAAAAATGAAATTTTACCATTTGTGACAATATGGATGGACCTAGAGGGTACTATGCTAAGTGAAGTAAGTCAGACAAAGACAAATACCGTATGATTTCACTTATATGTGAAATCTCAAAAACAAAACAAACGAACAAACAAGCAAACAAACAACCAGAAATACAGAGAACAAGCTGGTGGTTGCCGGAGAGGAGGTAGAGGAGGAGATGGGCAGAATGGGTAAAGGGGAGCGGGAGGTACAGGATTCTGTTCTGGGAATGAATAAGTCACAGGGATGAAAGGTACCGCACAGGGAACAGTCGATGGTATTGTCATAGTGCTGACAGAAGGCGGCTGCCCTGACCGTGGTGCGCACAGCACAGCACAGACAGTCGTCGAATCGCTATGGTGCACACCTGAAACCAACGTCGCATTGTGTGTCAGCTACACTTCACTCAGAGGAAGGAGGAGGAAGAAACAAACAAACATACGAAGAGGGCAGAGGTGAGCAGACAAGGGGTGAGGTGGTGACGTCAGGACGGCGCTCCGGCCCCAGCTCCCTCTATCTTCTGCTCTGCCCTGTGGTCGCCGGATGTCTCCTGAAGGGTCAGGCAGTATTTCTTTACTCCAACCAAGAAGAAGGGAAAGGAGTAAGGGTAAAAGGCATATGTCAGCATCTTTCTCTTTCTCTTTTCATGAGGACATGTCTGCTTCTATCCCACTGGCCAGAATTGGTTCACAGAGCCGCCCGCAGATAGAAGGGAATCTGGGATGGCAAGTATCCCTAACTAGGCACTCGGCTGTCCCAGAGTTTTATCAGTAAGGAAGACGGGTAACTAGATTTGGGGTAGGCCACTGGTAATGTCTACCATAGCTTTATCTTTTATAACAAATACAACTGCAATTCTTTTAGAGAGATCGAAAAAATACTAGAAAGACGGAGATTACAGAAAAATCCAACACAATCCACAATCTCAATGTAAGGTACAAGATTGGAAAAATAGAAGCCTTGAGAATGTAATTTCTATTATATGAATCATTTCATTTTACTAAGCTCTTACTTGTTTGACTAGTCCTTCTAGCAACTTTCAGCATTATCTTTGTTGACAGTAAAAGTTTAGTCAATATACCAATACAGACTTTTCTAAAAGCTCAGTTCAGGGGCGCCTGGGAGGCACAGTCAGTTGAGCGTCTGACTCTTGGCTTCAGCTGGGGCTGTGATCTCAGGGTCCTGGGATCAAGCCCCACCTCAGACTCTGCGCTCAGTGAGGAGTCTGCTTGGGATTCTCTCTCCCTCTGCCCCTCCTACTGATGCTCTCTCTAAAAATACATAAATCTTGGGGCGCCTGGGCGGCTCAGTCGTTAAGCGTCTGCCTTCGGCTCAGGTCATGATCCCAGGGTCCTGGGATCGAGCCCCGCATCAGGCTCCCTGCTCAGTGGGAAGCCTGCTTCTCCCACTCCCACTCCCTCTGCTTATGTTCCCTCTCTTGCTGTGTCTCTCTCTGTCAAATAAATAAATAAAATCTTTAAAAAAAAATAAAAATAAAAATACATAAATCTTTTAAAAATAAATAAATAAAAAATAAATAAAAGCTCAGTTCATATCATATCAAACAACTGCTCAGAAAACTTTATCAGTCTGCAATAGCTTGCTAATAAATAAGACCCCGGTCCACTTTTACAATTTTATTTGCCTGGATAAAAGTAGACCCTTGATAATAGAAAGAGTTTTGTCCTGAGTCATCTGTAAAATTCCAAAGTCCCATCACAATCTGATCTAATACCAAATTCAGCATTCCACTCTTCTTATTTATCTGAAGTACTGTTACTATCGTCACTGAACACCACTGTCTTTTTCCTCTTTACCACTAGAAGAGCTTTTTTACTAATCAACATAGAAAGGGCTTTTAATACCACGTAAGGGTTCAGGTCTGTGTGATGCCGGGCTGAGAACAGCAGAGCTGGGTTGGCCTTGGAAGCTTGGCCGGCAGCTAGAGGCGCGCACTAAGTGACTCACTCCCAAACAAGAGCGCTGCAGAAAGCCTGGTTCAAATGCTTGCTTCAGCAAAATTCAAGTTTCTAAAATGTCATGTATCTTTGTGTAATTAGCATAAAGTCAAAACTTTATACGATTTAGTCCATAAAAGCTGATTTTGTTTACTATGCCCTAAAATGGCCCACGCTTTCCCACATCTGGCTCTTTTCCACAAAGTATCTTCTTTCTATAATGCCCACCCCCATTACAGAGAGTGAAACCCTCCTCATTCCGCAGACTTCAACTCAGATTTCACATTTTCCCCAAAGCCGTTCCAGATCCCTTCACTACAATCATTCTCTAATTTGAACAAATACAGTTCTTTCTCTGCACTTCTTGTCACCTGTCAGTGGTTTTATTCTGCTGTATATTATCATATTTGTTCACTAGTCCTGTGCTCTCCACTGGATCAAAGGCTTAACTCTATACCCCACCTTTGAGAGAGAGTTTTGTACATACTAAATACAGAGAAATTTGTTTGCGTTTAATTAAATCTGGATTTGTTTTTTTAATTCGACAAAACAATTTAATCTTGCAACATCAGTCCCCACCACGGTTTTTAAAATCTGGTCATGAATTATGACCCTCAAAAGAATAATTAGCCCATTGCTTTCCATTTGGAGGTCCAGAGAAAACTATTAAAATATATCTGAATGGATGGCTTTGAGCAGGGAAGAAAGATTGCCCACAAATATCTACACAAGGCATTCACTATTCTACTATGCAGCCCATTGCCCCTCGCCTCCCCCCCAAATTTAAGCAGCAGAATCCTGTACAGCAAAGTTTCTTGAGCTTCAGCAGAGAATGAACAAATTTCCTGAAACAAAAATTAGGACACAGGAATTCTGTGCCATTTCCACGTGAGTCCCCATTTAAAATGTAGCTGTAAGTAGCAAACATCTTAGAATAACCGGGATATTTCAGTGCTTGGTGATCAGAGCAAATAAAACCAAAGCTGCCTCTGAAAACTGTAGCTGTGTGATTATAATATCTACATCTGCTTTTGATTTTAATATGAGCTTAATTTCTGCTAGAATCATCCCAAAGACATAATAATGGTTTGCTGGTGATGGGCAGTACACACAGAGAGAACTGTGGAGAGAAAGCTTTGGCTTCTATTAGATTGAACTACACAAAATTGCCAACACTCTATAATTTTTGACCTATGAAAAGTGAAACTAAATACAGTTCAAACTAATAATTTTTAAACTCTAGTATTTCATATTATTTTTAAATTATAATCTAGAAATGTTTGATTTGTAACAAAAAATATACAGTCCTTAAAGCAGTGAAAAAATGGATCAGGGATTAAAATACTCAAAATAAAAAGCATTAAAGTATTAAAATACAAAGAAGAAAATACTTACAAAATATCTCATAATGTACTTGTATCCAAAATATACAAAGAACTCTTAAAACTCAACAATGAGAAAACAATCCAGCTTCAAAATGGGCAAAAGATCTAAACAGACACCTTACTACAGAAAATGTATGTATGGTAAATAAGCATTATACTCAACTTCATAGTCATCAGGCTATTGCAGATTAAAACAACAATGAGTCACCACTACAAACCTGTTAGAATGGCTAAAATCCAAAACACTGACAATACCAAATGCTGACCAGGATGTAGAGCAACGGGACCAGTCATTCATTACTGGTGGGAATGTAATAGTACAGCCACTTTGGAAGACAGTGTGCCAATCTCTTACAAAGTTAAACATAGGTTACCATAGGATTCAACAATCACACTCCTAGGTATTTACCTAAATGAGCTCAAAACTTATGTCCACATAAAAACCTGCGCCCTGGGGTGCCTGGGTGGCTCAGTCATTAAGCGTCTGCCTTCAGCTCAGGTCATGATCCCAGGGTCCTGGGATCGAGCCCCACATCGGGCTCCCTGCTCGGCGGGAAGCCTGCTTCTCCCTCTCCCTCTGCCCCTGCTTGTGTTCCCCCTCTCGCTGTGTCTCTCTCTGTCAAATAAATAAGTAAAATCTTAAAAAAAAAAACACACACAAACCTGCACCCAAAGGTTTACAGCAGCTTTATTCATAATTGCTAAAACTTAGAAGCAACTAGGATGCACTTTAGTAGATGTATGTAGTACATCCATAAGATGGAATATTTTTCAGCAATAAAAACAAATGGCTTATTAAGCCACGAAAAGATATGAATAAATCATAAATACATATTGCTACATGAAAGAAACCAATCTGAAAATTCTGCATACCATATGATTTCAATTATATGACATTCTGGAAATATGAAAACAGTCAAAATATAACATTCTGGAAAACGATGAAGACAGTAAAACAAAAAAACAGTTGTTGCCAGCAATTTATTGAAAGGAAGAAAGGAATGAATAGGGTGGAACACAGGGGATTTTTAAAGAAATGAAAATATATTCTGTATGATATCATAATGATGGGTACTTGTCATACATTTGTCAAAAGCCATAGGATGTACAATATAAAGAGTGAACCCTGATGGAAACTATGGACTTTAGTTAATAATAATGTATGGATATTGGTTCATCAGTTGTAACAAAGGTACTGTGCAATATGCTAGTAATAGGGGAAGTGAGAGCAGGAGTCATGGTGAGCAGGTGTATGGAAGTTCCCTGTATTTCTGTATTTCTTGCTTAATTTTTTCTGTTAATGGTATTAGTATTGGTCATCAACTATAGCAAATGTACCATCTAATGCAAGATGGTAATACTAGGGGTAGCTGGGATGGATGTATAGGAACTCTGTATTTTCTGCACATTTTTTCCTGTAATCCTAGTACTGTTCTAAAAAATCAAGTCTATTTTTTTAAAATGTTATCAGGGAACACACTTCTTTATTAAATCTGGCATGTGTTCCAATTAAACTGTTCAATGTAAAAAGTTCAAGTCATAAGAGCTAACACTTTAAAAAGAGTGTTTAAAAAGAGAAGGCAGATAAACAGAAAAAAAAAGTCTGTCTTACTGGGGGAAAAGCAACAGAGATGTATTCTTGCAAATGTAGGTTGTATATGATTATACTGTATCTCTTTTTCTTTCTTCTGCCCTATGGTTCAGAGGCAGATGTGCTGTTCTAGAAAAGCCACATCACAATTTTTCTCTAGCTGATTTGAAGCTATTGACCATGTTCTCATTATAGGGTTGATGGAAAGCTTTAGAAAAGTTACAGAAAAATGAGAGGGAAAATAAGCGTAAATGCCAGAATCCTGTATAGGGATCAGGGAAGGCCTAAGTCCAAGAATTTCCACTTTCATTATATTTTCATTTCATTGGTTCCATTCCAAATCTTCCTTTGCCGTACTTTCAAAAGCCCCTTTTTATTTCTTTAAATATGTTAAGCAGACTTATTTTACATTCCAAAACAGTCCGTTCCAAACTGCAGTCTGTGTGGAACTGATTCTATAAGCGTGTTTTTTCTATTAACTCTTGCTTGTGGTGGCTTATTTCCTTAGGCATTTAGGGAGAGGGGAGTTCTTTATTGTGAATTTGCGGTCCTTATGCTTTATTTGTGGGACCTCTTTAAGATCTAGATTTAAACTGTGTTCTTCCAGAGAGATTTCCTTTTCCTTCAACCAGAAACCAGGAGTACTGCCAACCTAAGACCACTTTCAACTAAACATTCAACTGGAGGTTCTTCAGACCCTGTAAGTAGTATGAACTCAAACTCAAAACCTGCCTTCATGCAGGCTTATCATTAGGAATTCTCATGGGAGACTTTTTTCCGTTCCACACACAACCAAAGCAAAGACACCATCCCCTCTCCACAGCAGGTTTTTTTCTAGTTCCTTCACTGAGGTTTTAACAAGTTGGTGAACCGACTCTGTGTGGGAGTTCTGATCTGACCCCGTCAGCCTCAGGCCTGGTCTCCTCAACCCCCTACGTGCGCAGTCTGTTGAAACCCAGGCTTTAGGCCATTAAAGATCAAAAGATACTTCAGGGACAAATGCTGGTTCCAGCGGTCACTTACCCCTCACTTATCTTGTCATTTCTGTCCTCCGAAGAATTCCCTTTTCTGCCAGCTCACACATGCTTTAAAAATTACTGCAAAAACAAATACATCTTATACCATTTTTAGGTTTACTTTACTAAGAGGAGCTTCTCTAAACATCTAGTCTGCCATATAGCTAGAAGTAGGACTCCCCTACTATTCTAAGTATGAAACTATATATAATTCACAATCCCCGGCAGAATTTCTCAGTTTGCTTCAGCTTTCTCTGACTTGCTGCCATGGCCTTGGAAACGCCAATTCCACACAGTGAATCTGCTTCTGGACCCCAGCCTCACACAGATCATTTTGACCTCACATCAGTCAAACTTCCAGCACCAGGTCGGCTAAGTTTTGTGTTTCTATTGCATTTCACATTTGTTCTATTGCATTCCACAGAAATATACATCTTGCTTTATTATTATGCTGTTTTCATAAATTTTCTATATAGTTGGAACAAAGGTAAGTATAAACTTAGGTTACTACATGATCTTGACCAGAAATCAACATTAAACTATGTTTTTAAAAGAGGACTTTCGGGGCGCCTGGGTGGCTCAGTCATTAAGCACCTGCCATGGGGTTCCCTGCTCGGCGGGAAGCCTGCTTCTCCCTCTCCCACTCCCCTTGCTTGTGTTCCTGCTCGCACTGTCTCTCTCTCTGTCAAATAAATAAATAAAATCTTTTTAAAAAATAAAATAAAAAATATATTAAAAAAATAAATAAATAAAAATAAACAAATGAAATAAATAAATAAAATAGAACTTTCAGGGGCGCCTGGGTGGCTCAGTCGGTTAAGTGTCTGCCTTCAGCTCAGGTCATGATCCCAGGGTCCTGGGATGGAGCCCCCACATTGGGCTCTCTGCTCAGTGGGGAGTCTGCCTCTCCCTTTGCCCTTCCCCCTGCTCATGCTTTCTCTCTCTCTCTCCCTCTCTTGAATAAATAAAATCGTTTTAAAAAAATAAAAAATAAAAATAAAATAGAACTTTCAGGGAAAAAAATAGAACGTTCAGATCAAATTTTATAGGCTTTTTTTTAAGAATCATATGTTTTTTCCTAAAACATTAGCATCTAGAGTTAGTAGCCAATGGTATCATATTAATAAGACAGAATGTTGAGAACACGAATTTTTTTAATTTAAGTATAATTACCATCTACTATTATATTAGTTTCAGGTGTACAATATGGTGATTCACAATTCTATACATTACTCAGTGCTCATCATGATAAGTGTACTCTTAATCCCCTTTACCTATTTCACCCTTCCTCCACCCACCTCCCCTCTGATAACCACCAGTTTGTTCTCCATAGTTAAGAGTCTGTCTTTTTGTTTGTCTCTTTTTCCTTTGTTCATTTGTCTTGTTTCTTAAATGCCACATATAAGTGAAATCATATGGTATCTGTCTTTCTCTAACTGACTTATTTCACTTAGCATTATATCCTCTAGATCCATTCATGTTGTCACAAATGTTAAGATCTCATTCTTCTTCGTGGCTGAATAATATTCCATTGTGTATATACCACATCTTCTTTATCCATTCATCTATGGATGAACACTTGGGTTGCTTCCATATCTTGGCTATTGTAAATAATGCTGCAATAAACATATAGGGTGCATATATCTTTTCAAATTAGTGTTTTCATTTTCTTTGAGTAAATACCCAGTGGTGGAATTACTGGATCATAAGATGATTCTATTTTTTTTAATATTTTATTTATTTGACAGAGAGAGAGAAAGCCAGAGAACGAACACAAGCAGAGGGAGTGGGAGAGGGAGAAGCAAGCTTCCCGCAGAGCAGGGAGCCTGACACGGGGCTCGATCCCAGGACCCTGGGATCATGACCTGAGCCGAAGGCAGACGCTTAATGACTGAGCCACCTAGGCACCCCTGATGATTCTATTTTTAATTTTTTGAGGAACTTCCATACTATTTTCCATAGTGGCTGCACCAATTTGCATTCCCACCAACAGTGCACAAGGGTTCCTTTTTCTTCACATCACCAATACTTGTTTCTTCTTGTGTTCTTTATTTTAGCTATCCTGATAGGCGTGTAGAGAACAAGAACTTAATAATCTCTGGACTCAGTAAACTAGAGATGGAGGTCTCTATAGTTTCCTATAATATACATGAGCCAAAGAGCTAGAAACCAAAGACCAGGGCAGAACCTAGTGAGGGTATCAAGACATCACTATCTAGTAAAAACATAGGTCCAGAAGACACAAAGTGAAGGTAAAGAAGGGAGAAGACAGCCACATCTTGGTGACTAAGATCCAGGAGGTAGGGTGCTCAGAACTATGAGCTCAACATCAAATATCAAGAACAGGCCTGCACTCAGCGCTCCTCAAAGTGTGGTCTGCTGGCCAGGGCTGGTCCTCAAATGCTTGTTACAGGTCTGCTATGCAATAAGAAGCTATGCCAGAATTTAAATCAACTGATTCAACAAGCAAGCTTTTCTTGATGAAGTAAAGAGTACATGCACTTACATTCTGGTAAAAGTTCCTTAACTCCCACCAATAACAAACAGTTGTTTGACCATCCACATTAAAATCACTGCTTTAGATAATCCCTGTTTTGGCCAGAGATTGCCTTAGACTGTAACAAGAAGTAGATCTAGGATCCTGAAGGTCTGTTAAAAAAAAAAAAACAAACCTGACTGTAGCTGGTTAAGAAAAAAATGAAAGGATTAAAGGCTACCTATGAATACAAATAACATCTCCACTGGGAATTCATCATCTCCATTGGGAATCAATTCAAGAATTTATTATACTAAATGATACTAAAAATGACCTTAAGAATTGGAAAAGAAATTAAACAGTATTACTACCAGGTTAACAACCAAATAATAGGTTTAATTTCAACCTCCAAAAGTGTCATAAGTTTTGGGGCGCCTGGGTGGCTCAGTCGGTTAAGCGTCTGCCTTCAGCTCAGGTCATGATCTCAGGGTCCTGGGATCGAGTCCCGTATCGGGCTCCCTCCAGTGGGAAGCCTGCTTCTCCCTCTCCCACTCCCCCTGCTTGTGTTCCCTCTCTCACTGTCTCTCTCTCTGTCAAATAAATAAATAAAATCTTTTTTTAAAAAGTGTCATAAGTTTTAATTATTTATGCATTCTAATTTTATGTCAATACATGCTATACTGGTTAAGTGCCTATGTGTGGCATATTATGATCTTTACAATACTTATTTAACTTTATATAATTATACTTAATTCTATCCTTTAATAAGATATTATTTGTTTATTTCTTGATGTATGTAACATGCTTTTGTTCCATGTAACCACATCCACGGCACATGGCCTCAACCAATGAGCTCTGAAAACTAATTCAGAATGCAAAAAGTGAGTTATGCTAAAATCTAACTAGCCTTATTATCTATTTCTAGAGACTATGCTCAACAATAAAGCTTTTTAAAATCAGGTAATATTCTAAAACAAGATTGCCACCAAAATTTTCATTTTTAAGATGATGTTCAAGACTTGTACATTATCATTCAGAAACAGCACAATGCCTACACCTCTATGACAAGACCAAGTCTGCGTTATTATAATACATGTGAAAATTCATAATCCAGAAGAAAATATCTTTAATAATTTTTAAAATGTTTTATTATGTAGGCAGAATACAAGGTATATATATAAAACTTCTCTTCCAAAATATATTTGAAACTGAAATCTATTAATATATTTTATAAGTGTTTTAAAGTGATAGTTGAAAAATAAGTTAATGAAAAAAAAATCCAATTGCGCTTAATACTTTATTCCCAAAGCAATACAGCTAAATTGTGCTTTCAATTTATTCTACAACATATTTGAATACTATACATAGTTGATAGCTTTAAAGTGGTTACTAGCTCACTGACTCATTCTAGAACAATTCTTGAACACCATCCATGTACCTGTAACTGCTACATGCTGTTTTGCAACCATTAAATGATCCTATTCGGTTGCAAAAAATTTTATCAAGATTTCTGCATCCGATGATGTAGAAATAAATAAGTGCTTCCGAAAATTCTGTGCTCTACTTACATGTTTCAAAATGTATTTCTTTTTGCCTATGATTTTGAGAATGGATTTTTCAAGGTTTGTTCCACTGTCGATGTGCAAATCCCACTCTCAAAATTTCACGACCAAATATTTTGCATCATTATTGCACACCCTGCCAACACCTACAGAAGGAAAAGTAAAGGCTGTAAATTCTATAAAAACACCAATAATTCATGTGTCAATGTTATCATTGCTGTCATCTACCTTCCTGAAAGCTGTTACAAATGACAAAGAAAGATTAGATAATTTCTACAGTTCTGAGCAATGACACCAGAGAGAGAATATAATTACTTTTCTAGCTCAGGCCTTAGTTAATGTATTAATACCAAAACACACTAGTTAGTCTTCCAGTTTAACCACAAACATGTCAGGTTTGTTTGGAGTTCCACTGAATTTGGGAAAGATGTATGAATGGTTGGTAACAGTTTAAAGGCTTTAGAATGAAGCCCACATTTGTCTGTGGCCTCAAATCTTAGCTGAAAATTGGCTGATGCGAGCAGGTGTGACGTAGAGCAGCTGAATGTAATGGAAAGCTCACAGGCTTAAGTGTCAAAAGAATTGGGGATTGGCCCAAGTCTATCACTAACTAACTGTGAGTCTTGGAAAAATCAGTTAGCTATTCAAGACCTTAGTTTCTAATCCATGGGACAGGCCCACGTGACCTGTAAGGACCCTTCAACTCTCACATCCTATAATTCTGATTCTATGGCATGTTTGGTAATTGAAGGTAGACCCTCCACCATTCACTGAGCAGAAGAAACCCTCCAGTCTTCTGATTGGGGTCCATGTATTCTTATACTAGGTTAAACGGCAAGAGCATGTTGAAATAAGAATCAGAACACAAGGATTTATCATCCTTTGTGAGCCACATTCTTATGCACAATGCTCAGCAACAAGGCTTAGAGTGCTAAACATTTTGATGCAATAATGACAATGCAGTTCACCAAACAAGGCCAAGCTCAGTGGTTTCCGGGAAACCGAAAAGGGAAAGAATGTGGAAAGAAATAGTAGAGACTTCAAATGATGAAAAAAATGAATGAAGTTCAAACTGAGAATCAAAAGAGACACAATAAAGACCTAAAAAGTGTGGTCAATGCATTTAGAATGATTGGAACCATGGAAAGCTTTTGCTAACAATGCTAACAAAACATCTCTGAGAATATTTTATCATTAAAGGAGTCCATGAGATGAGATCAGATTGATGATTCTTTCTTGGAAAATGAAAAACCTAAAATTGAATTCTTCTGATTTGTGAAAGCTAGAATTATTATGCAACTTCATTAAAAGCATTTTTACCTAATTCTAAAAGTTAAAGATGTTCTTTATTTGAAAAAAAAATCCCCTTAGTCTTATTATCACAATGGAACACTCAATACCTCTGAAAAATTAGACTGAGCATGAATTATTATTTATTTACATTACTCAAGAAGCCTGTCATTACAGTAAAGAGTTACATTGTATATAAATAAAACAATGAAATAATAAAATTACCTCAATTATGAATCCCTTTCTTTAGGAATATAGGTAATTTAATAGAAAGTGGAAAATAATAGAACTAAGCTATTAACATTCATAGTCTATTTCCCTTCAGACTGTTGTCAGTATATACATATATTTATATTACATAGTTATAGTTGATACTTACAATTTATCTAGAATTTTTACCTTTTTGTTTTAGATCACTCATTTCCAACTAAAAGTCCTTTGTTGACAAAATCCACATACTTGTCACTTTTGTTATACTATCATGGTGTTAAATGGGTAAAACTATGTATAAATTTCTTTGATATTCTATTTGAGAGCATTTAAGTTGTTTCTTACTTTGTTCAGTTTGGTTCCCCTTGGCTGTTATTTCTTTGTAAATATTCCTAAAAGTGGAATTGTGCAGGTCAAAAATAAAAATAATGTCACAGGTCAACAATTGACCAGTTGCTTTTCAGGGGAAAAAAATCCAATTTAAAAAGCTACCAACAACTGGGTATTTGCCCAAAAAATACAAAAACACTAATTCAAAGGGACACATGCACCCCTATGTTTATTAGCAGCATTATTCACAATAGCCAAATTATGGAAGCAATCCAAGTGTATATCAATAGATGAGTGGATAAAGAAGATGTGGGGTGCCTGGGTGGCTCAGTTGGTTAAGCGACTGCCTTCGGCTCAGGTCATGATCCTGGAGTCCCAGGATTGAGTCCCGCATCGGGCTCCCTGTCAACAGGGAGTCTGCTTCTCCCTCTGACCTTCCCCCCTCTCATGTGCTCTCTCTCTCTCATTCTCTCTCTCAAATAAATAAAATCTTTAAAAAAAAAAAAAAAAAGAAGATGTGGTATAAATATACACAATGGAATATTATTCAGCCATAAAAAAAGAATGAAATCTTGCCATTTGCAACAACATGGATGGAGCTAGAGAGTATAATGCTAAGTGAAATAAGTCACTCAGAGAAAGACAAATACCATATGATTTCACTTATATGTGGCATTTAAGAAAGAAAACAAATAAGCAAAGGAAAAAGAGAGAGAGAGAGACAAACCAAGAAACAGATTCTTTTTTTTTAAGATTTTATTTACTTATTTGAGAGAGAGCGAAAGTGAGAAAGATCTCAGAGGGAGAGGGAGAAGCTGACTCACCCCTGAGCAGAGAGCCTGATGGGGGGCCCAATCCCAGGACCCTGGGATCATGACCTGAGCCGAAGGCAGATGCTCAACAGACTGAGCCACCCAGGTGCCCCATGAAACAGGTTCTTAATTATCGAGAACAAACTGGTGGTTACTAGAGGGGAGGTGGGTGGGGGGTGGGTCAAGTAGGTGATAGGGATTAAGGAGTGCACTTGCTGTGATGAGCACTGAGTGATGTACGGAAGTGCTGAATCACTATAGTGTACACCTGAAACTAATATTACACTGTATGTTAACTACACTGGAATTTAAAATTTTTTTAAGTTTTTTAATTAAAAAATGTTTCTTCTCATAAAAAATAGCTAATATTTTGATAATGTTCAAATATTGCTGTCTCCACCTCCACACCACTCCCACTATCATATAATTATATTGTATTTATCATTATTTCTGCTGGTCTGATAAATGTATATAGTGCCTAAAGATTATTTGAATCTGAATTTTATTTTATTGTTTTTTAAAGATTTTATTTATTTATTTGAGAGAAAGAGCAAAAGCGGCAGGGAGGGCCAGAAGGTGAGGGAGAAGCAGACTCCCCACTGAGCCGGGAACCCAACTTGGGGGGCTCGATCCCAGGACCCTGGGATCATGACCTGAGCTGAAGGCAGACGCCCAACTGACTGAGCCACCCAGGTGCCCCTGAATATGAATTTTAATTACTGGTAAGGCTGAACATAATTCTTTATGATGATTCACTCTATTTTTCTAAATGCATGAAGACAATTAAGTAATGATCCTTCATATATATCAATGCTTTACATATTTTGAAATATTGATTCTATTTACAAATGCAACACATACGTATTACGGAAAGTCTAGATATAGAGAAAAGTACGTGAAATGGTATAAATGGTATAAAAACCATCCATAATCCCAACACACTTTCCCCTTTAAATAGTCTATGTTATAAAAAGTGAATTTCCTTTTTTCACCTCCCCATCCATCCCATCCCTACTAAAAGTAATCACTATTTAGCATTCGTTATATATTGTCCCAGGATTTTTCTATGATTTTTTTAAAATAAAAATGGAATCATACTATTGTCTTAAGCAACAGGCTCTTTTTCCTGAATACTATCATCACAGACATCTTTCCAATATATATAGATCTACCTCATATTTTGATAGCTGTCTGCCATTCTACTCTATGTTTACAATAATAAGTTATGAAACCAGGGTGAAGAAGGGCAAAGAGGTCCCCGCTGATAGCTGAGGCAGCCATATTACATCTGTCTCCTTTCTCCATTTCAGGTATGGTCTCACAGGTACCACCAATTCCCTTGCTTCCTTGGTCTTGCATTGCAATCACTCAACCTCTCCTCACCCCTGCCTCAACTCCAGACCCATTTCCTCCATTCTTGGTGGACTGCTGAGGGCTGTCAGAGAAGACCCCAAGCCCTGCAGGCTGGCTCCCTGTCCTAGCTAGGGTTCCAACCTCAGCAGGGCTGTCTTCATTGTTCACCATTGCTCTTCTCTCCTCCTCACAGCGTCTACTCCAACCCTTCCCCACCCTGCTTCAAGGTCCCATCCCCACTCTGCCCTCTCATTCCGATCAATTGTATGGTTTCATCTCTAATTTACAGACTAGAGAATATGCAGGCATGACCTCTCTCACTTTCTCTTCAGCTCCAAACCTGCCTTTCTAGGCCCATCCTTCTCTCCTTTCACCCTGAGTCAGAAAAGGGGCATCTTGATTCTTTTCTAAGTGGTACCCCACCATCTTCAATCTCATCCTCTCTGCTATATCCTCCCCTCATTATCATAGAAACAAGCAAACGTAAACGCCACCTTACTAATGTTAATAATAAAAATAACAATACTAATAATAAATATTTGTATAGCACTTAAAATGTGCCAAAACCTGTTTGAAGCACTTTACACATACGTTAACTAATTTAATCTTCATAACAGCCTATAAGGTAGGTATTAATTATAACTATCCCATTCTACCAATCAAGGAACTAAAGCACAGAGAGGTCAAGGGACCTGTCCAAGGTCACACAGCTAGGAAGTACAGAGTTGAGATTCAAACCCAAACAGGTTGGCTCTTAACCACTATGTCCCATGTATAGAAGCTTACATAGCGTAACTATAAACCAGGGAGGAAATATAAAGCAGAGTGGGTTTCAAAGAGTGAAGGGGCAGCGAGGCCTGTAGAGCACCTAAAACAACAGAAAGGAACTCTCTGAGCTAGACAGGAAATCAGGGGACAGGTACCAGAGCCCACTGTATGGCAAATGATGGCGAGGTCATCGGCGGGGTCTGTCTTGTGTTGCCTATTCTATGAATACAGCTATTTTCATTTTCTCTTGATTCTATCATCTCAAATTATCTCCGTACAAGTAGTTAGCCTGACAGAGGAGCTCTTATCCATGGTCAAAGCCAATACTCCTAAGCCCATGGGAACCAACCGGGCAAGAGATGAATGGCTCAGCACAGATCCTCCCCCGACGTGTGCACAGCACCTCCACGCACTTGCCGTACGCAAGCGGCTGGCTTGTGCTGGAGGTGACCCACACCGTTCAGCCACCTTTTTGATACTTAAACCCTCTCTACTCTCTCCATCCTTGAAAACCTTGCCCCAGACAGATCAATCCCACTCAAATCATGGTAACTCTTCCTTAATATTTACCAGAACTCTGTCTCTTCATGGCCTTCCAATTACCATGTTTTTTCCTAAGCTATCAAAGATTAAAACTAATACTTCAAATAATAGTCCTTTAGATATCTTTGGGAAGTGGATATTGTGTGATTTTCTACCAAACCATCCCCTCTTTCCCCACAACACACACACACACACACACACACACACACACCCCTCTTCTTCACCAAGCTAAATAAATATACTCAGTCCCATAAATACAAACAATCCTTCATAGGACCTGGTTTTAAATCTCTTCCTCATCCTTGACGCTCTGTAATCCGTAGATCCATTTTGCTCACCTCTCCCATAATAGGCAGCGTAACTGCTACATCCCACTGCTGACTCACAGTGAGCGAATCCTAAAGATTTGTTTCACATATGCGGCTTCTAGCAGCCATGGCTCATCCTTCCTCTACTGATGCAGCTGGAATTCAGGACTCCTGTCTGCCCACTGAAGTTCATACTAAACTTGTGAGCCTCAACCTCATTTCACTGCACCTACCTTCCCTAGCTCCTAAGAGCTGGATCCACCGACACCAGCAATACCATTACCACCTTCAGACTAAACTGGATCCCACTTCCTCCAACAATCTTGACCAAGGCAAATGCGCATTCACAGCCTCAGCCTACCATCTGAAACACAGAATTAAGTCACTTTTCCAGCTTTTACTGACAAATCAATCCTGGGATTCGGGTGGTTCCGGGACTATTCCCAGGGCTCCTACACTGCCCCTTCCCTCACTCCTTCCCCAGTGCATCCCTAGAACTGAGTATGAATTTTATCCCTAAATCACCAGTTCAATGGCCACAGATTACTGCTTTCACCCAAATCAGTGATCTTGAAACAATATTCCCTTGTAATAGGAAGAATAAGACAAAACTGCAAAATTAGCCATTTCCAGAAGCTATCATTCAGAAAGCATATTCTTTGGTCTATAGGTAGCAGGCTAACCTTTTTCTATATATGGAAGACAATCTCACATTCCCCTAAAAAGTGTTACTGAACTTCCAAAAGTAACTTTCAATAAATATTTAAACCAATTAATGCCAAACAGTTGGCAAGCATATACACTAAGCTTTAGATACTACCAATAACATCATTTTTCACCAAAAATACGTCAACAATCACAGGCAAAAGGACAGAGGTCATCTAGCCCTACTCCCTTGATTTTAAAGTAGGAAAACCAAGGCTCTAAGAGACTAAGTGACTTGTCGGGGCGCCTGGGTGGCTCAGTCGTTAAGCGTCTGCCTTCGGCTCGGGTCATGATCCCGGGGTCCTGGGATCGAGCCCCGCATCGGGCTCCCTGCTCGGCGGGAAGCCTGCTTCTCCCTCTCCCACTCCCCCTGCTTGTGTTCCCTCTCTCGCTGTGTCTCTCTGTCAAATAAATAAATAAAATCTTTAAAAAAAAAAAAAAAAAGAGACTAAGTGACTTGTCAAGGTGACAGATCAGGCCACTGACAACCTTGAAACAAGGACTCAGGTCTCCAGATTCCCCATCCACAAAGTACCTAGAAATCTATAAGGTACAATGGGCTTTACAGAGGTTGAAACAGACACTGGACCTTCCCGAAAAAGTACACACATGTGGTAAACAATGTGATCCACAGGATATTATGAAACGCTAAGCAATTAAAACATAAAGATAATACAGATCAACACTCATATGCCTTTATCATAACAGCTTCTCCAAGTGTTGACTGTAAAACAAGATAGTTGTTAAAAGCTGATCATTTGGATCCTCTCTTTTCCACTTAGTAGCTACATATGCTTGAGGATGTTATTCAACCTCTATTTCCTCATCTGGAAAGTGAGGATAGTAGTGTTTACCTCACAGAGTGCTAATAAAGACTACATAGTAAGTTATAATGTACTTGGAACAGTGCCTGCCCCTGTAGGCACACAATAGTTGCTCTTCTCTACTTATGTATTATTCTTTTCCATTTAGATAACAACCAACTCTTGATATTTATCATATCTCTGTAAGTCTAGCCAACTTTCACATGACACTGGAAAAGAAAACAAGTTTTCCTAAAGGATCCAGGTTTTGAGTCAAAAATTAAATAATAGTAGAGACATGGCAGAAAATAATGGATATACATCCAAGGCATATGACAAGTGGTCAGAAATCAGGCGAGCTGAATTATGGAGAATGACAGGCTTTGCCTGCCTTGGATCGGCAGGTATGGGATGAGAAGTGCCAACAGTTTTCAAAACCAGTCAAGCCACAAATATTTTATTTACCATATCAAGTTTGCAATCCACCACAACTATCGGCCAAGAGCCTCTCTACGCTCCCTAACCATTCTAACTTTCCCTACTTCTTCCCTGCATCAGCAGCCTCAAGGAGAAAAAAATCCCTCAGGAAATAAAAATGGAGATGTCCCTGAAATACAATTCCCATTTCATTTCCCATGAAAAGTAAACAAAAATGAATTATAAAGAGAAGCACAATGCATTCATTCCCCCTTCGATCTGCTGCCTGGCTCTCATGAGGCAGACCTGCCTATCCTCTAGGCTCCGAGTCAGAGGGGCTGTCCATGGCTGGCGAATGGTTAAGAGCAATTCAGCTGCACATGAGCAGAAGAGGTGAAAAATCTCCATCGGGATCAGAGCACACTCTGGGAGAGCTCTAAGGGGATCAGAATTTAATCAAAATCACTTACCTGATGCTTACACCCATGCAACAGCATATAAAATGGAATAATGAGAGAAGAGATGGACCTGGTTTAAGTGGCTAGACAGGAGGTGACAATGCTGACGTAGGGTGATACACACAAGGACAAAAGAGAGATTTTCAGAGTCATAAAGAACGGTGGCAAGATATGACAGCAAATTGGCCATACTGGTTAAAACTTAATGAGGCTTGAAGATCACCCAAGATAATAGGATTTAGTAGGAGACAGAAAGTAGGTGCTGCTGGCAATTGGGACGAGACCAGCCCTCGGAGAGAGGATGTAGGGAGAGTCACAAGTTGAGCCTTTTCATGTTTCATTTTAGGGAAAAGCCAAGTATCCTGTTGGAAGCATCCTCTGGGTAGCTGGAAAATCATAATATTATGGAGCCTTTCAGAACGTCAACCAGCTCACAATTTAGTTGATTGAAGAGCTTTCTCTCATCAGCAATATGTTTTTACATGACAAGCTCTTAAAACATGGGATAGGCACAAGAAGGATTTAGAACGTATTAAAACTGAGTAACAATATATTATGAATTATGAACAAAAAGTGGGAGTATTTAAGCTGTAAGTTCAATATATAAAGATGATTTTATGGGAATAACTACCAATTTTTTCCATTAAAAAAAAAACATTTATGTCACTGTCAGGCACAGAATATTAGGCGTATGGATCATTATTGTGACCTCAGGTAGTATTTCACAGGTTTATTATATTACATAAAGTAGGTATAATATTACTTTAAGTTCTATGAATCATATTTTTATTCAAATTCTCACTGACAAATTCCCATGTCAGTTTTCTTGATGGACTTAACAAATATAAAACCAGTCATAAAACAGTCCAAGGAAACTGGAAGCTTTTTTTAAAACAATCATTGGTGACAGTTAAACTTGAAATTAAAAAAAGACTTACCACATTTTCCTTCAGCTTCCTCAGCTTGTCATCTATCTCTCTCAGCCGGTTTTGCTGATCCCGTTGCTCTTTGGTGTTCCGAAGCACCTTTTCTCCTGGAGTTATTTCCATATTTCTATCATCATCATGAAGGTCAGGTTCCTAATTAAAAAAAAAGAAAAATTCATGCACAGGCTGAAAATGTACCGTCATACACTGCTCCGAAGCAATTGAGCTTTGAAGGTTGGTTTTGCTTCTCAGACAATATTTCTTTCCTTCAAAATGATATTCATAATTCTCTAAACTCTTCCTATTTGAGAGGGAAAGGTCCAATGGTACATGAAACAAGTGGAAAATAAACTCAGTCATCTGGAAAGCAAGAAGTTCGAGTGAAAACAGCAGTGGCCGGGAAGCAGCACCTGGGCTCTCGTCCCCACTCTGTACTTACCGGCTTAAGACCATGGGCAAATCACACTTTCTCTGGACTCCACGTTTATTATATATGAATGACAAGAAAAAAATCCTGCCCATTCCTGCTATGAGAGACCAAGGTTCAAGAGCGAACTGGACTCGGCAAAGTCAAGAGTTTTGAATCCTAGCTCTACCTGGTTCCTGACTAAGATGGTCTTAGGGAAATCAATTAACCTCTCTGACCTTCAGTTTCATCATCTGCAGAATGATAGTAATATCTAGCCTAAAAGTCATCACACTACGTAGTCAGCATGCAACAAATCTTAGTGCCTAACAAATGTGAGTGAAATATGTCCTTTGAAAAGAATATGAACTACGTGGTGAAAGTATTTCACTATTATCAGCATTATTTGAATGGACGGAACCATAACCTCCCAAAGTTAATATTATTTCTAGGTGATAAAAATAGGTATTTCTTGACAGTAAGTTGGCCTTATATCTATAGCTAAACTTTCCAATTTTCTCCCACAGATCTCCTACTCCGTGTTACCATGCAGATGCCTGACATCGATGTCATGTCTGAAGTGGCTCAAACCGGAATTCTCCCACATTCTCACGCCTTACAGACGGTTGGTCGCCATCTCATTTTCTACTACCTCTTAATCAAGGCCCTCCTCTCTTTCTCACTCCCTCATCATTGCCCTGAACCGGGGATTTTCAAAACCCAGGGTGCTTCAGACCCACCCACAGAGCCTGGGAAAATCTTCAAAGGCCCCCCTCCCCATGGACATTCCGACTCAATGGGGGACTGACAGCCTGAAGCACAAGTACTTGAAAATTGAGAACTGTCACTGTAAGCTACTGCTTGGGCCTCTGCACTGATCTGAGAGCCACCAGTCTCCCCATGCACTCCAGCCTCTGCAGAGAATCCACGGAGCAAGGTGCAAAGTCCTCACCCATTCCTGAGCTGTGCCTGGACTAGCTCTCCAGTCTCACCTCCCACTGCTTGGGTCTCAGACCCAAAGGCACGGCAATATTCACTCCTCCTAGTTCTCCACCTCTCCATGCCTCTTTCCTCCAGCTCCTCATGAACACTCCTACTCTGAGCACAAGTGTATTTCCCCTATGAAATGTTCCCTGACATACTTAGGAAGGGCACATGTTCCTCATTGCATTTACCACACTGCGGCTGCTCAGATGGGGATCGTGCCTGATCCCGATCACTGTACTCCTGAAGCCGTATGGACACTGGTCCATAGACTGTACAGCTGACCCTTGCACAGCGTGAGTGTGAGCTGCTCAGTCCACTTTCATGCAGATTATTTTTCAGCACATAGAGTACTATAAATGTACTTTCTCTTCCTTATGATTTCCTTTCCTCCACCTTTCTTTACTGTAAGAATGCAGGATATGATACATACAGCATTCAAAATATGTTAATTGACTCTTCGTGTATTGGTAAAGCTTCCGGTCAACAGTGCGCTATTAGCAGTTAAGCTTATGGGAAGTCAAAAGTAATGCACAGATTTTCAACTGCACTGAGGGCAGAGGGTGTCAGTGCCCCTCACCCCCACATTGTTCAAAGGTCAACTGGGATTTGGTTCTCAGAACTCTTATCACATTAATGTGTCAATGAAATTTATATTGTATAAAATTCTAATGAGGAGACTATTGAAAGAGTATTTTAATTTCAAGAAGCGATTCTTTTACATTTTGTATTTCCCAAAAGGGGACTCACTTCTGGTAGCTTCAATCTCTAGAAGCATCCAGAGGGTGAATTATTATCAGGAATTTTTTTAAGAAAGAAACCTAATGTTAGGGAGGCATGTGGACAAGATGGTATAAAGGTCCCTCTGCAGCTTTAAGCAAATAGGATCTCATGAACTTTCATAAAGATACCCCTACTCTGAAGTAGGATACACAGTGTGTCAGTCTTTCTGAGTTGCTATTTCAGAAGACCACATACTGGGTGACTTCTAAACAACAGAAACGTAGTTCTGGGGGCTTGGGAATCCAAGATCAATGCACTGGCAGACTTGGTATCGGGTAAAGGGCTGCTTCCTGGTTCCTAGATGACCATCTTTGCTGGGTCCTCACATGGCAGAAGGGACAAAGGAACTCTCTGGGTCTTTTTTATAAGGGCACTAATCCTGTTCATGAGGGCCCTACCCTCATGATCTAACCACATCCCAAAGTCCTGACCTCCAAATACCATCACACTAGGGATTAGATTTCAACATATAAATTTTGAGGGGACACAAACATTTAGTCTATAAAACATAGTGAGATGAAAAATATCCAAATTGGATTTCATTTTTAAATGGAAATCTTTTTTAAAAAGGACAGCATTTTAATAATCTACAACTATGATTTTTTTTAAATCTTTGAGTAGGCAAAGAAAAGACACAGAAAGAAAAACAGTTCGAAATCATACTTCATCAACATATTAAATTTTGCTTATTCAAAGCCACCATTAAGGCAATCCAGACTGAGAGTAAAGTATTATAACACATAAACCTGTCAAAGTACTTGTATCCATAATATGTAAAGAACTCACACAATTCAATAATAAAACAAATAATAAATACTAAAAAAAAATCTAGCTTTAAAATTACTTGAATAGATACTTCATAAAAGATATGTGAATGACAAACAAGCACATGAAGAAGTCCTAGCATCATTAAGTCATCAGGAAAATGTAAGTTAAAATCACAATCAGATATCACTATACAACCACTAAACTGACCCAGATGAAAAAAATTTGTTAACACCAAATGTTAGAAAGGTGTGGACCAAGAGGAATTCTCAGGTGTTATTGGTGGAAGTATGCAATGGTACAACCACTTTGGAAAATTGTTTGGTAGTTTCTTGAAAAGTTCAATGTTGTCCATTCTATGACCCAGCAATTCCACTCCTGTGAATCTATATCCAAGAGAAAAGAAAATATATGACTGAAGCCTTGTGCACACATGTTCATAGCAGCTTTATGCATACAGGCGAATGTCCTTCAACATGAGAATGATAAACTAACAAACTATGGGAAACATCTGACACAAGCTAGGACAATGGGACTCCTTCTTCTTGACCTCTGTCTTGTGGTTAGATTTAACCAATGTGGCAAGAGACTGGAGGGAGGGAAAAGAGAGAGCTTGCAGTATTTTTCCCCTTCTCCTCCCTGCTTTGGCATGATGGTTTTGGCAGCAATATATCCCATCAGGTGCCCATCAGTAGAGTTTTCTTAGATTCAACTGAATATTCATGCTCAAACACGTGGAGAGAAATGTACTGAGAAGAAGAACATAGGACAGGAAACACAGCAGGGCAGTGTCAGGAATCTCTCCTCAAGGAGAGTTTCTGCTGCAGTCCATGCCATGGCAGTTCAGGTGCAAGGGGCAAGGAAGCTACCCTGGCTTAAAAGCTTCCTATCTCATAAGAACATCACCTCTTGGGGCACCTGGGTGGCTCAGTCATTAAGCGCCTGCCTTTGGCTTGGGTCATGGTCCCAGGTCCTGAGATCGAGCCCCACATCAGGCTCCCTGCTCGGCAGGAAGCCTGCTTCTCCCTCTCCCACTCCCCCTGCTTGTGTGCCCTCTCTTGCTGTCTCTCTCCGTCAAATAAATAAATACAATCTTAAGAAAAAAAAAGAATATCACCTCTTGAAATGACACCACAGGCACACCCCCACAGGGTCCTGGCAAGGGACATGCCAGTCTCAAGAATCACTGCACTTAAAGAGACCTAATATATGGCTTCCCCACCAAGTCTTCATAATTCTCCCAATCCCGCATCATTTTTAGCATAAGCAAAGTTGCTTTCCAACATTGTTAACGTTCCAACTTTCATCAGACTGCCAGGGAAACAGTGAGGAAGTTAACTATAGCTCAAATTCTCATGCCCAAGGGGGAAAGATTGGTAAATCCTTTGCCCACGCCTTCTATGATTACAATTTTGGATGGCTGGTGCTTCTCCCATGGCTCTAGCTCTCCCTGAGCTCCGATACACTTTTTCTTCCCCCTACCCACTGTTGCTAGTCCCTAGGTATCCCAACATCCCTTATTGGCTCCTTTAAATCTATTAATAGTTCCTTCATTTACTTATCTTCAAAATCCAAGCTGGATGTTTTCTCTTTCTTGCCCAAAACTCTAACTGGTAGACTCTGTGTGTGTGTGTGTGTGTGTGTGTGTGTGTGTGTGTGTGTGTGTATTTGTAGAGAAGTAGACTGGGAGGAAATTCAACTTGATGGTAAAAATCTTGATTCTTTCATCTAATTTTTCTTAGATGTTTTTGTATTTCCTAAATTTTCTATAATACCCAGGTATTAATTTCATAAGTAGAAGTCAAATTTTTTCTTAGGAAAACAGAACTATTATTCTCCCAAGGCTCTTTCTGCTCTGCTCTGACAATGTGACTCTCTGTCCCCAAAAGTATTGGCCCAAAGGTTAGATGTTAGCCCCAGTTCTACTGGTGTAACCAGTTATATACTTTTAAGCAAGTCACTTTCTCTTTCTGGGTCTCAATATCTTCCAAAAGAACTTTCTTCCAACTCTCATAGCCTATGAGTCTGTAATTCTCTACAGCTGGACCCAAGGATATGTACATCCTTCCTCAGTCGTGGTCTGATAACATAACCATATAGTTCCAATATTTGAAGGACAGCATGCAAGCAAAGAGAGGCCAAGAGGGAGCAAAAAAAAGGTAATCATCGATTCTGGCAAATATTTCCCCCTGGCATATTCAAGAAGCTCTGTGGTACCAAGAGAGTTTCTACTGTCACATCGAAGTGCCAGCCAGTGCTATCTGTTTTTATGCTCCTCAGGAAATATCTTGATTTCCTATGGTGGTAATGTTTGAGCAGATTCTCTGACCAGCCATGTGGTTTCTGTGTTTCCGAGGCATACAGGAATTCAGTGAAAGTAAAATTCAGTTCAGCAAAAGCTCTCTGTGATATGCATGGAATACCCAAGGAGCCACAAGAAGAGAACTGATCCTGAGGTCAACAGCTATTTGTTGATTTGACTAATTGACTGCCAAGGGATTCTAAGTTCAACCTTAGAAAAATATCTCTGGTGTAGACTGAGCCAACAGGGTTCTCTGAAGCTAACTAAACAGGAAAATACAAACCTGCCTAAATAAAGCCAACTTGCCCCATGTTTTCAAACAAAAGCTATATTTTTCCAAAGGCCACTGCTATTTTCCTGTCATCAGATGGGTCATTTGCCTGGCAGTACGAGAAGTAGGGAAAAAAATCTTACGGCCAAATTGTTTCTACCATTTTAGAATGAAACAAAAGAAACCTTAACTACAAAGGATACTTAACATAGAAAAATAAAGAAATATAAATACAAACTTAAAAGTAATCTGTAAAACATAAGAGGCAAGAAGAATTCCCCAGATTTATTTGGGAATGTTTGACAGGTTAGCAACGACCTTCAAAACAACTTCTTGTTTATTCCCGAAAAATCCATGCTCTTATAGCATACTTATATAGTTTTTGGATATGAGCCAATGGTCAATAATATTTCTGTGCTTGTGATTAGCATACATAAAAAATTCCCAGATTCCTGCCCTCAACTAGGGTATTGAGTAATCTGACGTCAAGTAGACTAGTTGGCCATCATCAGGACTCTGCAAAACCCTGGACTCAACAATGATACATCTTTCAGGATTACATGTCAAACAACATTTTCTATTTCCTCAACTTTAGCTAATGGTGAAATAGGAAGAGACACAAAAAAACAGTTAATTGTTGCTGTCAGCAACAGTATGCTCTTGGTAAGAAAAAACATGAATACAACTACAATTTCCATCAAACAAATGTTCGTTAATTTTTTGTTGGTCTTACCAAAATGCATACAACTGAATCAACATTTTAAAAACAAAAAAATAAATAAATCAAATTAAGGGAGACCTTTATGTTCAGTTTAACTAGCTAGTTTAAGAACAAAGAAATGCCTCTTTTCAATGAGGACAATTTGAAGACCCTCTCCCAACCAGAAAAAAAAAATCTAACCATAGAACTGGAATTCTAGATTTAGTATGACTGATTGCATGAGACATGAATAAATTACACTTCTTTACAAGAGCCAAATGGAATAGAATTTATTATTGAATCCAGTTGCTAAGGACTTAAGAAACTAAATACCCACACAACTCCTATACCTTAGATATTTCAAGAGAAAGCTGGAATCTAAGACAGCTACAAATAAGAAATATGGCGACTAAATTATAGAACATCACTCAATTTTATGGTGGGATTTACAATATGAGGAAAGAACTAACTGATTTGTTGGAGGGTTAGGGGATGGATATGGAAAGGTATGCACAGTTAAACCACAGATCTTAAGAAAAAAAATTGCTTCAATTAGTTCTTTTGCTAAGATGAAATGAAAATAAAAACCAGATGTAAAAATGGCACCCATGTGATATTATTCACATTACAGCCATAGTAGTAATATGCCATTCTTCCTTCTGAATGTGACCACATGCTTTGTCTTACACTAAGGAAATCAGATACGTAAAAGCCAAATTCTGCTTTTAAAATATTGCCATAAACTTAAGAGCCAGGCCAAGGTATCCTCTGAGAATATCCTAATCAGCAAGCCCAAAAGGAAAAAAAGATTTCTTAACTGCTCCTTTCACAGCAACTTCCTTAATCCCTGAGTCACATCTCTGGAGCCTCTCAAATTATTCTGACTCGAGTACGTTTATCATCCTAGGCTCACGCGCCTACCCGCTTAGCCCCTTATAGTTGCTATAGTCCATTAAGTCAGAAAGTCTGCACGTTTCAACTTGTTTGGGAAACTGTTTTCTTGACCAAAATAAAACAAAACCAAAAAAAAATCTCCAAAGGAATTTTTTAAATATCATGCCTTTAGCAAATAACCTCTCCTTTCTCTGTGCCCTTCCCCGCCAGTACACACTTTCTATACTTTCCTAAGATCGGTTTGCATATTGTGATACTTCTTTCACCATATGGTCACTCCGCAACTATCCTCCAGGATGCTACAAGCTGCTTAAAGGTTGGAGATGAAGCCACATGCCAGTCAGACACTTGACGTCAGCCCCCACAGCATCTCCGGCAAAACAAGCAGGCATTCAACGAGGTTTTGACGGCCTGCACAGGGACTGGGTAAGTGACCCAAATGCACGCAGGAGGCCTTGGGGCTTGCAATACGATACGGAGTCGTGAATACTGCGGCAAATGGGAGAACCCGTGCTCCACAGAAAGCTGCAGTTGTTACTCAGAGCAATCCTGTAATTTGCCAAGCAAGGATTCAGGTTTCAGGTTGCCGGACTCTCTACTTTCCCAAGAAAAACTAGAAATGTAGACATTTATATGAATTCACCCAATTCTGAAATGTTGCCTAAAAAAAAATTGTAAGCCCTATGCGGGCTAAAGGAAACCCATGTGTGAGTCAAATTTGCCATGCAGGCCACCAATTCTCAACCTCGTGCTGTATAATGGCGGTCTTCTCTGGGCCCCTGGCCCCTTCTGCCTCATTCACTAGTTCCTCATCCTCCTCCGGTCCCTCTCTTGTGGAACTGGACTTGCCTGATATTCCTTCGGGATGCGCTTTCTCTCGCTCCCTGGAAGCACCACAGCACTTTGCTTCTATAGCTTTCTGTTGTGCTCACCTATGTCGTCTTGTACCACATGTATATAAAAGGAAAGGAAAGGTGTTCCTTAAGTCACTTATTATAGTAACATCATTGGTTGAGTTTTGTGTCAGACACGGTGCTTAGCACTTTACACAAATCCACTCAAACACCCTTTAAAAGAGCCCTAAAGAATAGTATTATTATTACCGGATAGACAAGGAAACTAGGGTTCTGGGTGCTTCTAATTAATGCCCGAGGCCTCAAAGCTAGTCAGTGGAGGAGTCAGAACTCGAAGTGAGGCTTTTTGACTCCACAGTTCTACGTTCGCCTGCCTTGTCTGTCAGTGCCCTACAATTCCTACAGTGAGCACTTGATTAATATTGCAGAATCAGTTGCTGAAAAACAGAAATTCATATTCCACTTGAAAGACATTCTTTCATAAGGAGCACAGAGGAAAAATTACTGATGAGTTAATGGTTTGCAGAAGGGTTAAAAATAAAAATAATGTGAATATGCACTATGAATATTTGTGGTTCAGCAACAGATTGGAGCCCATTCATCAACTGCACAGATATGCAAGGTTGAACCGAGATACTTTTCAGTCTATTTATCCAAAAAGGATTCCAATCCAAAAATAATATCTGCAAAATAATTTGCCATGTCAGCATTTCTGGCTTGAAAATTCAGTGTGCAATGCTGGTTTTAGTTAGAAATGAGGAAATGCCAAGATGAAATTGAACAAACGCTCAAAAGACAATTTTTTTGCATGCAAGAACCATTAATTAATTCTTTTCATCAACTATGATGTTACATTTCTGTTTCTGCATCCAGTGGGAGTCCCAAAATGCAGTTTTCTCTTTTCTCTCTAACCATATGTTGTTTCACATAAAAACACATAATCTCAGTATGTGACAATCAAGTAATATACCGGTTTTCCCTTTTAGTATTTTTTAAATATTTTTCTGAACTATAAATGTGAACTCTGAAAATGTGATTTAAATGACAATGACAGAATCTTACCATAGTCACTTTAGTTAAGCCCTAACAGCTAAACAAATCTCTAAATTCTCCATCTCTCCTTAAAGAATAACGTTTGACTGCCATGAAAAAGGTTATTTTCTATCTATAGGATCATTACTCAGCTTTGAGATCTCAACTACCCTTGAAATCCAGTAACAATAACAACAACAAAATCAGTTGTAACACAAAAAGAACAAAGAGTATCCCTGAACAATTTTATTTCCCCATCTTGGATTCCTGCTTTTGGGAAATGACACCCAGTAACATAAATAAACGAGTGGCATAACTGGTGTCAAAGTCCTGGGGTACATTTGGGTGGGGCCAGAGATTCCGATTCTGTTTTCCAAGAACTCTTATCCCAATCCAGAAATGAGTGGTTTCCACTACCACCACCCGTGCTGTATAAAGGGCTCAGAAGCAGCTGTGCCTGGCCCTTGCGAACATAAGCTAAGGAAGCCGACCTGGCTCCATAAAGGTTTTGCCAGTGACCAAACTTTCTTTGGAACATCTTAACACTCCTCTTTTCCCTTGAAGCAGTTTCAAATGGCCCAAAGCCAGATCCCCAACCTTCAATCGATGGCTTCGAGACTCACTATAAAGCAGAATTATTACCTATAGAACATTTATTTTTAAATCTTTTTTAGGACCAAAAAAGTCACATGCATCTAAGACTGTACAGAAACTGATTTGGTAAAATGCCTACAAAACTGGTAGAGGTAGAATAACAAAAGACCAGCCATTTTCTCTTTGGGTGAAAACTACTACCCGACCCCAAGCTAGATCTCATGAAGCACTGAGGGGAGAAAAACAGAATTTTACTTTTACAAAGCTGCCGTTACTCTTCTGTTTTTCTACACAGGAAATTGTAAAAGAATATTTGAGAGAGCTAGCAAGAGAGGTAACACATACATTTCAAAATCCTCATAAGAGAGAAGCCATCAACAACGTAATGAGCTTCACTGCTTGATGTTAAATTAAAAGAAGAATCTGGCAGTGTAAGAGACAAGCAGTTGCCATTGCTGATACCTAGAACCAGAGAAATGAAGAGAAATAAGGCTCTCAAAGGACAAAAGAGCGCTTTATCAGTTTTCTTTCCTATCCTGTCTCCTGATCATGATCAAGAATTAGCTTAAATCAGGGCACCTGGGTGGCTCAGTTGGTTAAGCAACTGCCTTTGGCTCAGGTCATGATCCTGGAGTCCCTGGATCGAGTCCCGCATCGGGCTCCCTGCTCAGCAGGGGGTCTGCTTCTCCCTCTGACCCTAACCCCTCTCATGTGCTCTCTCTCATTCTCTCTCTCAAATAAATAAATAAAATCTTTAAAAAAAAAAAAAAGAATTAGCTTAAATCAGAAAGACATAATAACATGAAAATAAATATTTCCTAAGTGACGCCTCCCAGCAAATTACCAACTGAAAGAAAAATGAAGAGGAAGTGAAGTCACCAAAGAAAAATACACGCAATACACACACTTTACTATTAGTATCACTGCATTTGTAGTCATGGAAAAAACATTTGGGAAGAAACCTCTTCAGGTAACAAGCAGATTGTCAAATTCTGTGAACTAGCTTTAGCACACAAACCTGAACAGTCTGTATGCTCTTAAACTAAATCTACCTGATCACTCTGGTTTTCAAGTCCTGGAGAAAAGCTGGAAGTTGTTGGTGAGGCTGCAGAAAGTTCTTGGAGCTTTGAGTCAATTTCAGCAAGCTGCTGGTGCTGGGTGATCGCAAGTGTGTATCCTTCTCCTGGGACCAGCCAGCCAGACTGATGGCCCTAAGAGGAAACAAGGGTCACCAGGTCATTCCCATGTTATGTTTTTCCAAAATACACCTTTCAGACTGCCACACCAATGCTCATCACACACACGCACACACCCCAAGACAATACCAAAAAAAAAAAAAAAAAAACCCACAAAATTAACATTGGGATAGTGAAAGAAAAAAATTAGTTTATGGTTTCATTATCTGCCAAATCTGTATAAAGTATATCCTATATTTTGTAGGTTTTTTCCCCTATGGAATAAATCTCTTGGCCTCACAGTCTGGTTCTTACAGCATTCTCCTTTCTCCACTTTGAAAACGTGGTTTGTGATACATTGAATAAGAAATCATGTTTACCCTATAATGGACATGGTATTTCCAAGATTTGTCCCTGAAAGGTAACATAGGGTCTATAAATGCAGTTGTTTGGGTTTCATAAGTTTAACTGGTCATCTAACTCCTTATTCAACTACCACTTGTTTCATAATGGGTTAAAACCCATTCATAACATTCATTCAAAAATCTTATACTGAGCACCCACTGTGCATAGGCATTACACTGGGCACTGGTGACTCAATATGAATCTCATAAGCTCTGCCCTCAAGGAGTTCTGTCTTTTTGCAGCAAAGATTTTAACAAGGTATGAAGAGTGCTGGTGAGCTCAAGGTGCCATGGGGACCAGGAAGGGTCAGCTAACCTTTGTGGACAGGAAGAAGCAGAGAGATAAAATGGTTGGAGAAGGCTTCCTGCAGGAAATAATCAATCTTCATCACATCTTAATCAAGGAAACAACATGATTGTCTATGCATTTTAAAACTGGAGCTGGTAGGGTGCCTGGGTGGCTCCGTTGGTTAATCATCCAACTCTTTCTTGATTTCAGGTCAGGTCATGGTCTCAGGGTTGTGGGATCGAGTGCCATGTTGGGCTCTGTGCTTAGCACAGAATCTGCTTGTCCCTCTTGCCTCTACTCCTCCCCCTGTGCACACATGCATGCTCCCTCTCTTTCTCTGTCTCTAAAATAAATAAATTAAATCTTTAAAACTGCAGCTAGTGAGGGCAAGACTGGAAGCAGCAAACCCAGTTAAGATGCAAAAGCCCAGGCGCCTGGGTGGCTCAGTCGGTTGGGCAGCCAAGTCTTGATTTGGGCTCAGGTCATGGTCTCAGGGTCCTGGGATCGAGCTCAAGGATTCTCTCTCTCTCTCTCTCCCTCCACCCCTCCCCCCACTCACATGCATGTGTGTGTGCTCTCTCTCTCAAATAAATAAATCTTTTTTAAAAAAAAAAGGAAACAAAAGCCATAATCTAGAACTAAAGTGATGAGCACCTAAACTAAGGAATACAGAACACAGGACAGATTCCAGAGATATTTAGGAAGTAGAATTTGCAGAATCTGGAGATAATTTGATAGAAGAGTGAAAGGAGGAGTAAGGATCAAAGATAAAAACCAAAATCTGGACTTTGAGAACTAGGGGTATAGTGGTCATATTGACCAAATGAGGGAATACTGTAATAGGCTCAAGGAGGAAAATGACAAATTCTGTTTGGGACCTTTTGATATTCACAGATGTCCCTAGGATATCTACAGATTATGTTAGGTAGTTAAATATATTTGTCTGAAGTTCAAGATAGAGACCTAGATTGGAAATAAGTATTTTGGACTCACCCACATATCTACAGCAGCTCAAACCTTGAACCATGGGAATGGAGGAGGTCACCCAGAGAAACGTGTAATACAAGGACAGAAGAATCATGAAAACACAAAGAATAAAGGGACAAATGGAGGGCAAGGAAGTTTAAGAATTTCATACACATTGGTTTCATGACTCTAATACCAGGAATCAATCCCTAGGCAGTAACCAGAAGAGATACATGTAAAAATTTACACAGCAATAATTACATGTCTCCCCCTGACCCCAGCATCCAATCTCCCTTCCTGTTTCAGTGAAACCAAACACTGCATGAGCCTTAGTAGGAGACAGGTCCCCACCAGACACCTCTTCTGCCCACCCACTGCCATCAGGAAGACAAGCAAATGACTTAGAATTAGCCAGGCAGAAGTCAACATCCTGGACTTTGACTCTTGAGGGAAAGAGAGAGATACAAAGATGTAGGGGAAGTGGGACAGTAATTAATGGTGACAGCAGTAACCTTGGGGACCTAGTGTTGGTAGCAGTCAGGGTGGCAGCAGTGATCATCTAGTGGGGGTGTCTGGTGGCTATGATGCAGCCCTTAACCAGCCTGTTTCTAGGGAGTTTCTATAGCCATGTTTCTGGGTACCTTGATATCTGCCAAACTTCTCACCAAGTCTGTGGGCTATCCAACTCTCCCAATACATTTATTCTGTCTTTTTTTTTCATTGAAGTCCATCTCTGTTTCTTGCAACCCAGAACACTGACCCATACGTTTTTGCTATGTCATTTATAGTAAAGAATAATTGCGAAAAATCCAAATGTCTAAGAACAGGGAAAAGTGAATAGATTGTAGTATATCCATACAAGGATATGATATAGTAATAAACATTTTAAATACACTTGTGAGTTGGCATATGAAAGTTATTATATATCATTATAAAAAATAATATTTAATTAGTCACAAATAAGAAACTCCAATTAATTTTTCCTAAATAAAAGGGATATAAATACCGTATATCTAAATGAGAAATAATGAGTCACCAAAAAATGGAATCAATGACTAAATATTTGGTCGATAAATTTTAAATTTTTGTTTGAATGGAATTCTTTTTTAATGACACTGGAAATAAAAGAGCATGTCAGATTAAATTCAACAGAAATGTAAATGTTTAATGCACTATTCTGCCACAGAGGGAAATTATATGTAATATGTAGTAGATGGTATCATGTTTTTCCATCTACCACCTTCTAGAGTGGGTCCTGCCTTGTTAATTTACAAGATTTTAGAGAATAGTTAATTACTAAAGTTAAAAAAAATATATACATTTTAATGTATTTTAAGAAATTGAGGGTTAGCAGCACCAGATCAGATATAGGATACTGAACTGAATCCTCTAACTATGAGAGGAAAAGGAGGTGAAGTTAAGAAAACAAAATAAATCTAGGGACACCTGAGTGGCTCAGTCAGTTGAGCATCTGCCTTTGGCTTGGGTCATGATCCCAGGGTCCTGGGACCAAGTCCCACGTCCAACTCCCCACTCAGTGGGGAGCCTGCTTCTCCCTCTCCCTCTGCCTGCCACTCCAACTGCTTGTGCTCTCTCTCTCTCTGTCAAATAAATAAATAAAATCTTTAAAAAAAAAAAAAAAAAAGAGGTGCGCCTGGGTGGCTCAGTCTGCCTTTGGCTCAGATCATGATCCCAGGGTCCTGGGATCCAGCCCTGCATCGGGCTCCCTGCTCAGCAGGAACCTGCTTCTCCCTCTCCCACTCCCCCTACTTGTGTTCCCTCTCTCGTTGTGTCTCTGTCTGTCTGTCAAATAAATAAATAAATCTTTAAAAAAATAAAAATTTTAAAATTTTAAAAAAGAAAACAAAATAAATCTAATCAATGAAATATTAAATAAGATGTCAAAAAAAGGTCCAAACACTGTCAGTAGTCATAATAAATTTGAATAAATTAAATATCCTCATTAAAAGATTAAGAATAAGGAAATAATAACAAAACATAAAGAAACAAACACATAACAGCAACAACAAAAATCCAACTATATGGTATTTGTAAACAATCTACCTAAAAATCAAAGTAAATGATAGAAAAGAGTTTAAAATAAAGAGAGGGACAAGACACAAATACTAACAAAAATAATACATAAAAGGCAATATTTAATAACAAAAATTCACGGTTAAATCCTTCCTGGGTAGATCTACCCATGCCCTAGTTTGGAACCCAGAGAATCAGTGGCTAACAGCTTACCTAACTTCATAATTAATAACAAAACCAGGAATGAGATGCAGGTCCCTTAAGTCTTACTGTTAATAAAAATTTTTTAAAAAGTCTTACTGTTATCTTAGCTTTTGTTAACAAAATAATTTACCATAAATTCTAAAGCTAAAGTATTTCCAAATTCTGTGGGAAGTTAGCAGTTTGCCTTACCTACTTCTCGCCCCTGCTTCAGAGAACACACCAGATGTTCTGAGGCCTGGCTATCTATCCTCTGCCTTGTCAGGGGGTCTTCCTGGGCATCTCGCCAGCCCCAGACATAGCAACACCTTCCTAAGTTCCTAGACACAGCCCCTGCTGGGCCTGCAACCTCTCAGGAAAGAATATTTCGAGGTTGTAGTCTGTGAGGCTCTATAGATTTGCCTGTGGTTTGGGGTGAGGGCGGCAGGTAGCAACTTTGTTTGCCTACACAGAACTTTTTTAAATGAAATAAGTTGTCAACATTTAAAAGAGCAGTATTTCCCATAAAAATCTGAATTTCTAGCTTCTCTACATTGGAGGATCAGCCCTGGGCTGAGATTTCCATGCTGCAGCTGCCAGCTGAGGTGGAATGTGGGCCGCCGAGAACTGGCATGCCCTCCCCCACTGGCCACAGGTCCTGTTGCTCACACCAGCTTGTGTCCCTACAGCAAAAACGACCCTCTGCCCCTACATATCTGAGGCCAGTCTAGATGCAGAACCCGAGACAGGGATTCTTGTTTAAGTGACTTATTGAAGGAGCTCCCTCAGAAGAAGCGGTGTGAGGGAAGCAGGCGAGGACAAGGGAAACACAACCAGGCAAGTTCGTGGTCTCAGCTGAGGCCCGGATGAGCCCTGGGGACGCTCTGGGGGGGACACTGCACCACAGAGCCAAGCCCGTCTTGAGTTGGGAGGGGGTGGGAGTGGAGAGGGGGTGCTATCCGAGGCTGTTGGGCTCCCAGGTAGCCCACGGCCATGCTCCAGGGAAGGAGGCAGCTGTGCAGCCTCGGCCCGGGGCAGGTGGAGGGAGGCACAGAAGGTACCAGGTAAAAGGGATCTGGGCGGGATGCCAGCAGCCTTCACTCCGTCATGTCCCTATTAAACATGTGGAAATAAAACTAGATGACAGGGCTAGGCGCTTCAAGGTACCCAGGAGAATGCATTTCTTTGTGTAAGTAAAGGATATTGCTGTAAGTTAGTACGCAAACAAGGGCAAATGCTAAACACTGCACTGCTCATCTGACCTGCTCATGCCCTATACACACTCACACTTGAACCCTGGACTGTATGCTGTTCCCCTCCTTGGACTCTTCAGGGACCTGGATGCTCAAGGGCGGGAGCAGGATGGTGTTCTTTAGGGTTACTGAAGACGACACCAAAATATCCTGGAGCCAGCTTAGGGATAATAAGAAATGTCCAAAATAAAAGGACACAGAGAAACACATTTATATGTCATCAGTGACTAAGCGCTATTACATCTCAAACAGAGGTTATTATTGTGATAGCTAATGTGTAGTCACTCTTACAGTGACATCAGATAATCCTCTGAGAGTCAAAAACAGATTGACCAAGAATAAATCTGAAAAATTCAATAAACATAAATTTGTAAAACAGGATTTTTTAAATCAGAAAATATTGTCCCAGAATTTTAAAATTTACTGCAAATTTGTGCAAATGGGCCAATAACATGATAAAAAATAAAAAGTAAGGAAGAACAAATATTGTGAAAATGTCTATGCTACCTAGAGCAATCTACACATTTAATGCAATCCCTATCAAAATACCATCCACTTTTTTCAAAGAAATGGAACAAATAATCCTAAAATTTGTATGGAACCAGAAAAGACCCCGAATAGCCAGAGGACTGTTGAGAAAGAAAAGCAAAGCTGGTGGCATCACAATTCCGGACTTCCAGCTCTATTACAAAGCTGTCATCATCAAGACAGTATGGTACTGGCACAAAAACAGACACACAGATCAATGGAACAGAATAGAGGGCCCAGAAATGGATCCTCAACTCTATGGTCAACTAATCTTCGACAAAGCAGGAAAGAAGGTTCAATGGGAAAAAGTCTCTTCAACAAACGGTGTTGGGAAAATTGGACAGCCACATGCAGAAGAATGAAACTGGACCATTTCCTTACACCGCACACAAAAATAGACTCAAAATGGATGAAAGACCTTAAATGTGAGACAGGAGTCCATCAAAATCCTAAAGGAGAACACAGGCAGCAACCTCTTTGACCTCAGCCACAGCAACTTCTTCCTAGAAACATCGCCAAAAGCAAAGGAAGCAAGGGCAAAAATGAACTATTGGGACTTCATCAAGATAAAAAGCTTTTGCACAGCAAAGGAGACAGTCAACAAAACCAAAAGACAGCTGATAGAATGGGAGAAGATATTTGCAAATGATATATCAGATAAAGGGCTAGTATCCAAAATCTATAAAGAACTTAACAAACTCAACACCCAAAGAACAAATGATCCAATCAAGAAATGGGCAGAAGACATGAACAGACATTTCTTCAAAGAAGACATCCAAATGGCCAACAGACACATGAAAAAGTGCTCAACGTCACTCAGCATCAGGGAAATATAAATCAAAACCTCAATGAGATACCACTTCACACCAGTCAGAATGGCTAAAGTTAACAAGTCAGGAAACCACAGGTGTTGGCGAGGATGCGGAGAAAGGGGAACCCTCCTACTCTGTTGGTGGGAATGCAAGCTGATGCAGCCACTCTGGAAAACAGTATGGAGGTTCCTCAAAAAGTTGAAAATAGAGCTACCCTATGACCCAGGAATTGCACTACTGGGTATTTACCCCAAAGATACAAATGTAGTGATCTGAAGGGGTACATGCACCCCAATGTTTATAGCAACAATGTCCACAATAGCCAAACTATGGAAAGAGCCAAGATGTCCATCAACAGACGAATGGATAAAGAAGATGTGGTATATATATATATATATACACAATGGAATATTATGCAGCCATCAAAAAAGGGAAATCTTGCCATTTGCAATGACGTGGATGGAACCAGAGGGTATTATGCTAAGTGAAATAAGTCAATCAGAGAAAGACAAGTATCATATGATTTCACTGATATGAGGAATTTGAGAAACAAGACAGAGGATCATAGGGGAAGGGAGGAAAAAATGAAACAAGACAAAATCAGAGAGGAAGACAAACCATAAGAGACTCTTAATCTCAGGAAACAAACGGTTGCTGGAGTGGTGGGGGTGGGAGAGATGGGGTGGCTGGGTGATAGACACTGGGGAGGGTATGTGCTATGGTGAGCACTGTGAATTGTGTAAGACTGATGAATCACAGACCTATACCTCTGAAACAAATAATACATTTTATGTTTAAAAAAAAAAAAGAAGAAGAAGATAGTAGGAAGGGAAAAATGAAGGGGGGGAATCGGAGGGGGAGACGAACCATGAGAGACTATCGACTCTGAGAAACAAACTGAGGGTTTTAGAGGGGAGGGGGCTGGGGGGATGTGTTAGCCTGATGATGGGTATTAAAGAGGGCACGTATTGCATGGAGCACTGGGTGTTACATGCAATGAATCATGGAGCACTACATCAAAAACTAATGATGTAATGTATGGTGACTAACATAACATAATAGAATAAAATTAATTTAAAAAAATAAATAAATAATCGGGTGCCTGGGTGGCTCAGTCGTTAAGCGTCTGCCTTCGGCTCAGGTCATGGTCCTGGGTCCTGGGATCGAGCCCCGCATCGGCAGGGAGCCTGCTTCTCCCTCTCCCACTCCCCCTGCTTGTGTTCCCTCTCTTGCTGTGTCTCTCTCTGTCAAATAAATAAATAAAATCTTTTAAAAAAATTTTTTAATAATTAATTAATTAATTAAAAAATTTTTAAAAACCAATGATGTAATGTATGGTGACTAACATAATAATATAAAATGAAAAAAAAAACCAGAAGAATGTACAAAGAAGAAGTGGTATATGTACACAATGGAATATTATGCAGCCATCAAAAAAAGGAAATCTTGCCATTTGCAACGATGTGGATAGAACTAGAGGGTATTATGCTAAGTGAAATAAGTCAATCAGAGAAAGACAATTATCATATGATCTCACTGATATGAGGAATTTGAGAAACAAAACAGAGGATCATAGGGGAAGGGAGGGAAAAATGAAACAAGACAAAATCAGAGAGGGAGACAAACCATAAGAGACTCAATCTCAGGAAACAAACTGAGGGTTGCTGGAGTGGAGGGGGGTGGGAGGGATGGGGTGGCTGGGTGATGGACACTGGGGAGGGTATGTGCTATGGTGAGCACTGTGAATTGTGTAAGACTGATGAATCACAGACCTGTATCCCTGGAACAAATAATACATTATATGTTAATTAAAAAAATAAAGAAAAAAAAAGTAAGAAGTGTAGTCTCCCATCCAAGTACTAACCTGGCCCAACCCTGCTTAGCTTCCAAGATCAGACAAGATTAGGCATGTTTTTGCAGTGGCTGGAGCTGGAGAGTATTATGCTAAGTAAAATAAATCAGTGAGAAAAAGACAAATACCATATTAATCATTCATAGGTGGGATTTAAGAAACAAAACAAATGAACATTGGGGGGAGAGGCGAACCATAAAACAGACTCTTAACAACGGAGAACAAACTGAGGGTTGATGGGGGGATGGTTTAAATAGGTGATGGGGATTAAGGAGGGCACATGCTGTGATGAGCACCGGGTATTGGGTGTTGTATGTACATGATGAATCACTAAGGCCTATACCTGAAACTAATATTACATGCTGTGTTAACTAACTGGAATTTAAATAAAAAATTGAAACTACAAAAAAAGAAGAAGAAGAAGAAGAAGAAGAAGAAGTGTAGAGGTCATTGAATATCGAAGCTTACATACCTCAGGACAGGACAGCCCCGAATCTCTGTCATCTAAGTCCTTCAAAAGTTCAGTCAGCCTTTTCCTCTCTCTGTCAACCATAACCACTGGCTTTCCTGAATCCTTGGCCAACTACAGAATGTATTAATAAAAAATAGTAAATACTCAAGACAATTCATAGTTCAGGAAAATAAAAATGGGAACTGAGGCTTTTATAGCACAGATACACTAAGGTAAAATCTGTGGGATTAGGCATTTTTCATTTTTGAGGTAGTTTTCTTTTAGGCCAAATTGTTGCTGTAAGTCCATTCTCCAAGTAAAGATACTCCTACTATAAGCAGACCTTCATGTTAGCCATTTCAACAAACATTTTATTTAAAATATAAAATAAAACAAACATGGGCAGTTTGCAAACCTCTTTTTATATAATATTTATCAATGTAATAACGTATTTGCTGAGGTATTTGGGAGGAATCTTCTTGCCACTTCCTACATGACATGGATCTATTGAATGAAATTGCTTTTATTTTTTTTTTTGATCTGTGATTTTGTTTTTAATTATTTGAAGTCTTATCACATAATTTTCAAATTTGTGCTGATGGTATATTTCCTCAACTTTAATCCTTCTAATGAGTTGGTAAAAGCACCATTACCAATCATGCATATGTGGTAATTCTACAGTTATGTTTTCAAAAAGCTGTTTAAAAGACAATCCTGAATTATAACTTCCTCTGACTTAGTGAAGAATTCACAAGCCAAGGTTTGCTACTGTATCCTGTCACAATGAATTCTAAAAGTATCTGATGTTATAGATCATCAATAAAATGCGAGAAGTGTTAAATATTCTTGGTTTAATATTATACATTAACCACATGAAAATGCCTTTCACTAAGCAAAAGGCAACATTTTAGATGCAGGGAATTTTAATTAAATTGGCAGAGTTAAGACCAAAAAGAGAGGGGCGCCTGGGTGGCTCAGTCGGTTGGACGTCTGCCTTTGGCTCAGGTCATGATCCTGGAGTCCCGGGATCAAGCCCCACATCAGGCTCCCTGCTCGGCAGGGGGTCTGCTTCTCCCTCTGCCCCTCACCCCGCTTGTGTTCTCTCTCTCTCTCAAATAAATAAAATCTTTATTAAAAAAGACCAAAAAGAGAAAGTGGACATTGCCAGCTTATCTTCAGTCCTTGCCTTTAACAAGCTAATGAACACGATGTGAAACACAGCGGAGTCTTGCTGTTCTGTGAGATAGTGAAGGGATTTCCTCTGTATTTAAATAAACCTAACAGTTATATAAATCTCAATAGAAAACCCATCTCCTCCAGGTTTAGGGATGGCATTTACCATCTCTGTGAAAAGTTGAACATTACCAGCCGATTCCAATCATCTTTCTAGAAGGGGAAAACAGTAACAGCACTGGCTGAACCAGAATTACTATCGAAGTTCAAAAAGCTGATCATATGCATTTAACCACAAGCCAATCTTATTTCAATCAGGACTGTCCAAAAGAAATATCCCATCAGCCATTCATGATCTGAGTTCTGGTGTATGAGATCATTCTAAATACGGTACACAGAGAAGAAGTCATGAGACAGTCTTGTTTTGCAAGGCCGTGACCAACTGTTGTGCCTTAGAAGCTATCGAGTCTGCCCGTTTTCCCCTGTCTTCCTAATGCCAGTGAAGATCGGTTTTGTTCCAGGGATGTGCTTCTTGAGATTCTCCAAATAGTCCATCGGTGTCTCCTCTCCCCAAGTGCTGCCTTTGTTCTTGTTGGCATCCAGGTAAGAAAATCCAGGGGCCTGCCCTGTGTTTCACCCAAACAGACCACGGAGATTTGGCCCAGTCTCGTGCTTCCCTCCCTTTCCCACCATATGGCACTAGGCACGCTTTGGAACAAAACTCTTCTTGTCCTTCTCAACATCACCCATTTCAAAATCGCTCTCCCATCACACCCAAAATGAAGGTGCCCGCTTGCAAGCCAGACGTCCCACTCTCTCCTAAATGAACTTGCTTTTAAATTTCAAGACTGTCATAGCAGGACTTTGAATAAAGAGTCAGCTACTATTGTTAAAAGGGGAAGAGGGAGAGTCATGGTGGGGCAGCTGTCTATGTCAGCAAGAACCTGGCTATGAGAAAAACGCTATCGCTCTTGGAAAAATGAAATAAATCAACATGGGCCAGTGCAAAGAGATCAAGTTGGAGAGGGTTTCCTTCAGATCAGAGAAACATGAAGAGAGAAAGTGAGAGTCCCGGAGGCCAGTTCTGGCAGTGGCGCGTTGATCCATGAATCCAATCTGCCTGGAAATGAAGTGCCAACTGTGGAAGGAGAATCAGGCTTGAACTGGGAGGAATTATGTAACCCTCTCCTCTTGTGAATAACTTCACACTCACCTAGTAACTCATCTAGTAACTGCCTGGGTGGTTTGTCACAAGCCTTCTGTCCACTGCACCTACATTTCTTGTTGTAAATTAGTTAATCAGCATTCTGGTCTAATAGAGGAGCCCCTTTGCCCTGGGTTAGTCCGCCTTGAGGACATACCAAGTCAGGCTGTAGGGTCTGAAAGACCAAGGTTGAGCCCCTGAAGCAGGGAGCTAATCAAGGCAAGTGACAAGTGACAGGCTTCCTGGAGGCTCAGCTGGAGGGGGCAAGGGGCAGACAACCCGTTGGCCTCTCCAGCTCTGCCAGGAGAATATTCCATGCAAATTTCTAAATGCACCATCTATAAACTCAGTCTCATGACTTTAAAAAGCCAATTTTACTAATACGCAATTTAAAATCTGGGAAACACTGTCTGAAGCTATTATCTAAATAAATGTGTTTCAAACTGCAGGAACCAGATTCATTTCTGGGTAGTGAAATAAACATACTGAATTGCAGCTAGCTTTTTTAAAAGGGGTATAATAAGATAGGATGGAATAAAAAATAGTGAAGTTAGGTACTGTCCATAAAACTTTTCTTTAAACATTTTTTTGATCATGATTCATGTATATGTAATTGAAATAGTATATATAACTGAAAGACCGTGAACACAACTATTTTCATTTTCATAACTCATTTAATCCCACATCCTGATTTCTAAATTTCTAAGTACATACCTCAATGTTGCGCTTAATAAAATCCTGGCTGTGTTTACCCCTGAGCTCAGTCTTTTCTGTATCTGAAAAAGGTTTCTTTTCTGCTTTGATCAATGACTCGTTTCCTCCCACATCGTAGGTAAAATCTAATATTAAAAAAGTTCAAAGTTTTTCATAATTATAATTGTCCATTATGCTAAAATTTTAAATTTAAGCATACATTAAATATATATATACATTAAATATATAAGAAATAAAGCAAACATTAAAATATATAAGCATACATTAAAATATATAAGAAATAAAACACATGGGCGCCTGGGTGGCTCAGTTGGTTAAGCAACTGCCTTCGGCTCAGGTCATGATCCTGGAGTCCCGGGATCGAGTCCCACATCGGGCTCCCTGCTCAGCTGGGGGTCTGCTTCTCCCTCTGACCCTCTTCCCTCTCGTGCTCTCTGTCTCTCCTTCTCTCTCTCTCAAATAAATAAATAAAATCTTTTAAAAAAAAAAGAAATAAAACACATATAGAATAACTTCTAAATTCCAAATCCAGAAACCTAATATATAGGGAGATTTATTCTTATGGAAAAAGATGTGATACACACACACACACACACACACACACACACACACACACACTAGAATATTACTCAGCCATAAAAAAGAGAAAGATCTTGCCATTTGTGACAACATGGATAAACCTAGAGGGTATTATGCTAAGTGAAATGAGTCAGACTGAGGAAGACAATTACCATATAATTTCACTCATAGGTGGAATCTAAAAAGCAAAAGAAATGGGTAAATAAGGAAACAAAAGGCAGAATCATACCTATAGGGTGGGGGGATGGGTTAGCCCGGTGATGGGCATTAAAGAGGGCACATATTACATGGAGCACTGGGTGTTATACGCAAACAATGAATCATGGAACACTACATCAAAAACTAATGATGTAATGTATGGTGACTAACATAACATAATAAAAAAAAAAAAGAATCATACCTATAAATACAGAGAGCAAAACAATGGCTGCCAGAGGGGAGAAGTTTGAGGAGATGGGCCAAATGGGTGAAGGGGAGTGGCACACCCAGGCTTCCAGTTAGGGAATGAATAAGTCACGGGGATGAAAGGCACGGCATAAGGAACATAGTCAGTGGTATCATAACAGTGTTGCATGGTGACAGAGGGGAGCTGCACTTGTGGTGAGCATGGATTACCGTGTAAACTCGCTGAGTCACTATGTTGTAACCTGAAAAGTGTAAAATGTGTGTCAACTATACTCCAATGAAGCTAATTAATTAATACAGTATATTTTATCTCAGTTTTTATATGAAACAAAATTTTCCCTAAAGACTAGAGTCACTTCCTGCTATTCTATTAATATGCCATCACCCTCTCTGAACAGTAACTTTTTGTTCAAACCTGTCTTTTAAGCAAAGTCTGCGCACAAGGGTCCTGGAGGTTCGACATCCCATCGGCACAAACCCTGAGAGCTCATCTCAGTTTGTCACTTTTCTCAACCTTTGAAAAGAGGCCTGAGTCAACTTCTGAGGTGTTCAGACCCTGGGTGCTCAAAACAAGGGTAAGAAAAATACTTATGGACTCTTATTCCCTTTATTATATATCTTGTTTTTACTGTGGTCACGTTTAAAGCATTTAAAACAAGATCATGTGACCACTTCTTTAAAGCTCTGAGAACAGGCATAAAGAAGAGTCTTCTTAAACGACAAATGGAGTCCACCCTACAAAAGAGGATAAATTACCACATTAAAATCCAAAAGGGAAAAACAGCAGCCAGTAGCTCAATCCAGACAAGGTTTACTTAAGTTATCTTTGTTTTATAAAAGAGGGTATGTCAATAAGAAGGATTAAGGGAGCTAGTCAGTTGGTATATTTATAGCTAGTTACCAAAGATTCAATACAAATTTAGTAATTAAAGAATATATTTTGATAATAATTGCTGGAAAGGACCAGGAAAAGGGTAAGATCTCTGGATGTAAATTCTTTTCAAAAAAAATAAATTTGAGTAAGAATGAAGTTTCACTCAAATTTAAGTTACAAGTTTCTAGGCAAATCTATCTGTATTTTATCACTGGGATCTTATTTATTTGATCAATAACTTTTTTTTTAAGGTTTTATTTATTTATTCATGAGAGACACACAGAGAGAGAGGCAGAGGCAGAGGGAGAAGCAGGCTCCCAAGGAGCAGGGAGCCCGATGCGGGACTCGATCCCAGGACTCCGGGACCATGACCTGAGCCAAAGGCAGATGCCTAACCATCTGAACCACTCAGGCACCCGATCAATAAAGTTTTTTAATCAACTACCAGTAGTTAAAGTATGAGGTTTTTTTTGGTGAGTGGCCTCCTCAGATATAAAATATGCAACTTTCTCCCATAATCGAAGTTGTGTATAGTCTTTTAAGTTGAAATATGAGGTTTACTCATTCAGTTTAAGTTTCATATACTCCTAAATAATACACCATTAAAATAACTCAAATTAGGGGCGCCTGGGTGGCTCAGTCGTTAAGCGTGTGCCTTCAGCTCAGGTCATGATCCCAGGGTCCTGGGATTGAGCCCCGCCTCGGGCTCCCTGCTCCGTGGGAAGCCTGTTTCTCCCTCTCCCACTGCCCCTGCTTGTGTTCCCTCTCTTGCTGTGTCTCTCTCTGTCAAATAAATAAATAAAATCTTTTAAATAAATAAATAAATAAATAAATAAATAAATAAATAAATAAATAAAATAACTCAAATTATATGCATTCATGTCTACATTTATAATAGTCTCTTAAATTGTAGTCGTCTGGTCAGAACTGTCTCACTAGAACTGTCTTCTCCTCTCCACCCTGGTGGTGACCAACAGTAGAAGTTGCCACGTTCCTATATTAACCCCAACCCTTGCTGGGTTGGATGAGTTGGTTGGACCAGCGGCAGGCACCTAACCCAAGCTGGATCAGTTGTTGTCTTCTCTGCAATTTTGAAATTGAGTCTCCCTCTCAATGACTAACCACAGAATTTGCTCTTGGGAATCAAAAAAGCTGTCTACCTCCAGGATTATTTCCATAAATTTTCTTTTTTGCTTAAGCTAGTTTTCTATTACTTGAAACCAGCTTTTCTTTAACTCTTTATTACATAAAATTTAAATATCCAAAAGTAGAAAGAATGGTATCATAAACCTTCAACAACTAACTTCAACAATGATTAATTTGTGACCAATCTTGTTTATCTAGAACCTTAACCTACTTTCACCTACCTCTGGATTAAATCACATCAATTATTTCATCTGTGAATATTTCTGTGTATAGCTAGTATTTTCTTGTGACAATATGCAAAATCACACAAATCGAAACATACCTTGATTGACATTCTGTATACGGTTTTCATATTCTTCTGGAGGGACTTGAGTGTGAAACACTGAGAAAAAGGTGTCTTCATGCTCATAGCGAGAAGGATCTACTGATTTAAAAAATCACTTGTTCAATATACAAAATAAGTAAGAAGTTGCCTACATGAATAGTTGTTTAAAAGGAAGATCCAACATCCTCTGCAATATTCCTCAATCCCCTCTACATACACATTTCTTAAGATGTCACTTCCAGGTAGAAATGATAATCATCTTTATACACATTAGCCGCTGAAATAAACAGCAGAAAATCAAGATAGTCAAGAAGCACTTCCCTAGGACTTCTATGCAAAGAGGATGTACAAGTGTGTGCTAAAATATCACATTAACTCTCTGGAGTTAATGTATCCAAATTCCAACATTCATAATATAGAGAATATGCACACTGAATAACTTCGTGGGTTTTTTTTCTTTTGGATCCCCAAATAAAGATTTCAGATATATGGTCATTAAGATAAAAGCATATGTTTGAAAGAGAAAACCAGGAGACTCTTAGTTAGCTTTCTTTCTTTGGGATAGCTTTGGGATTTATGCTCTTGGGCTAATACCCATAAAGAAATTAGGAAATTGTGTTTTTTTCAACTCTTCTTGTTTCAATGTAATTTATTTTATTTTCTCCTTTTAGCTAATGTAGACACTGTATATCTGTAAGAAATAGACATAACATAAACAAGTATCCTTTTCTTTTAAGTCTCCATGCCTTAACATGAGAGACTCTGCCAGGTTGTGGCCCAGAACTGTTTTTGCTTCAGAAACATGACAAGCCTGGGGATATTATAGTATCCACCACCTATCTCTGAAACAAACCTGGTTCAATCACCCTCTTAGAGATGATACAGGCAAAGGAAGTTGGCAGAAGATACATTCACCCCAACACACAAATATCACCCAATTCAAAACATACAATGTCTGAGGGTAAAAAGAAATGTATCGATTCCAATTCCCTAACTTAGAATTCAAAACAATGGAAAATCATTGGGATTGACATTACAATGCTAATCCCACATGATCTTCGATGAGTTAATCTAGCAAATCAGTGGTGTAAACCTTGGGTGGAAGAGGGGTAAACTACTTTTGTGTAAAATACAGAAAGGTTTAAAGTTCTTTTCAAGTGGTAATATATTTATTTTTGATCCCATAATTCCTTTTTAATAGCAGTTTCACTCACTTTTATACCAAAGCACCTAGAAAGACACAAAAATATGACAATTTGCAATACTAAAAACTGTTACAGCAAGGTGATATTTGGAGGTAATTTTAACCTAAGGGCTTTTCCCAGGCTAAAATGATTCTTGTGATCCTGTGGCTCTTCAACAATGGTCTCAGTGGTATTCTGTACACTTAGTACCTCAGAGAGAAGGTGGGCACAGCCTAGAGCAAAGGCCTCATAGCTCAGCTTTGAGCTGAAAAGACAACAGTTCTGGGGCGCCTGGGTGGCTCAGTCGGTTAAGCGTCTGCTTCAGCTGAGGTCATGATACCAGGGTCCTGGGATCGAGTCCCGAATTAGGCTCTCTGCTCAGCGGAGAGTCTGCTTCTCCCTCTCCCTCTGCCTGCCACTCTGCCTACTTGTGATCTCTCGCTCTTTCAAATAAATAAATAAAATCTTTAAAAAAAAAAAAAAGACAACAGTTTTGAAAGTCAGTTATTCAATTTCAGGAGCTTAACTCCGCAAGAGAAAAAATAAAAAACATTTTCTGAATTTCCAAAGTCCTCCTTTAGAAAACTCTTCCTTACAATAAAAAAAAAAAAAAAAGGAATTACTATAGAAGAAGTAATGAAATTAGAAAATAGTCATTGGGTAACCATCATAATAATAACTGATTCAGGTAAGAATTACCAATGGATGGTAAACGTAATGGATGAAAGTTTGAAGAATGACACAATAGCTTCAGAGTATCTCCCTGAAAGATGACTTACTCAGTACAAAAGGAAAACTAGTACCTTTACAGTGGAGAAACCTGGCAGACACCACCTTAACCAAGTGATCAAGGTTCACCTCACCAGTTATGCGACAATTTACATCACGCCCCTTCTGATAGGATCCATTGAGGACACAGTGGGAGTCCTGCCAAAAATGCATAACCTGAACCTAATTTTGTGGAAATAGAAACAAATGCAGATGGGGGAAGAGTCTACAAAATATCAAGCCTATAGTCTTCAAAAATGCCAATGTCATAAGACACAAAGAATGACTGAAGACACATGACAACTAAGTGCAATATCACGGATTTTCTTTGGTTAGAAAGGATTTTAGTGGGACAGTTGGCAAAATATGAAGAAAGTCGGTAGATTGGACAATAGTATTGAATCAGTGCTAATTTCTTGACTTGTGTATGTGTGCGCACGGGCACGTGTCCTTGTGTGAAGAGGGAGACAGAGGGGAGACACATCTATACAGAGACAGAGACAGAGGAGGATGTGGCAATATGTTAACACTTGGAGAATCTGGATAAAGAGTTTTTGAAAATTCTTTGTGCTTTTCTTGAGACTTTCAGTCTGAAATTATACCAAAATTAAATTTAATAGGAAATTTTAAAAGATCCCTCCCCTCACTACAAATATTTATGTGGGGGCAAAAAAATCTCCCTTCAGAGAGCAAGAGTCAGAGTTTAAAGGACTGAGCACATTCTAAATAAGAGTCTTAAAAGAGAAAAATTGCAGGACAGGATTTAAGTTGTTTCATGCCACCTAAGGAAGAAATTAAAGCCCCATCCCAGACAGTGGAGAAGGATCTAGAAGAGCATCAGAGGAAATGAGTTTAGAGTAGACACAAGTGTGAGGCTGCTCCCTAGTATGCATTCCCTTGGGGGTAGTTGAAATCCTGAAAGTGGATTGAGACCCCCAAAGAAAAGGAGGAAACCTAGAGCAGAGTGGGCTCTGCCTCACTGCACACCTGCAACTCTGAAAGGAGACTCCACACACAGTGCTCCACACTTACACGTGATAGCAGCAAAGCAATGGCAGCGTGCCATGTTTAGAGACAGGGCCTGAAATTCATCCCCTGCTCTCTCAATCTCTTTCTCTCTCACACACACACACACCACAGTTCCTCATGGCTGGCCTATAGCATGGAGATCCAGAAGTTCTCACCCCTGTGAACTACATGAAGCCCTCCCCCACTGCACATCATGATGCCAACCAAAAATGCACATATCCAAATGTCCCCTAGAATTGAGAACCATTCTATTAGACTAATTTCAATAAATTCAAAATATCAAAGCAATATTATAAATTTCTATATTAGCTTTTAAAATATAGGGCTTATAAAAAATTCTGGAGAACAAGGGAAAGTCACCATGATTTTCCAAGTAACTATTAGATCAATAAGGAAATAAGTACGCAATAACAATGTGTAGAGAATAGTGATAACACCATGTACTAAAGAACGCACTTTAGAGATAAAGCTATATTCAGAAATAAATTCATAGCAATGATGCTTTTATCATATTTTTATAGACCAAACTGTATCCCTCCAAAATGTGCATGTTAAAGCCCTAACCTCCAGTGTGCCTGTGTTCGAAGACAGAGCCTTTAAGGAGGTAATTAAAGCTAAATAAGGTCACAGGACCCTAATCTAATAGAATTTGTGGCCTTATAAGAAGAGGAAAAGACACCAGAGATCTCTTTATCCCTTTCCCCACTTCCCTTGGCACAGAGAAAAGGTCATGAGGACATGGAGAAGGTGGACATCTGCAAGCTGGGAAGAGAGACCTCACCAAAAAATCAATTTTCCAGCACCTTGATCTTGGACTTCAAACCTCCAGAGCTGTGAGAAAATAAATTTCTGCTGGTTAAGCCACCCAACCTGTGGTATTTTTTTTTTTTTATGGCAGCCCTAGAAGACTAATATACATATTTTAAGAGAAAATGAAATGAGCTTAACTAATTTAACTGAAGAAGCTAGAGAAAACAATAACAAGGTCAAGAAAAGAAGTAATAGGGGCGCCTGGGTAGCTCAGTTGTTAAGCATCTGCCTTCGGCTCAGGCCATGATCCCAGGGTCCTGGAACTGAGACCAGCATTGGGCTCCCTGCTCAGCGGGAAGCCTGCTTCTCCCTCTCCCTCTCCCCCTGCTTGTGTTCCCTCTCTCGCTATGTCTCTCTCTGTCGAATAAATAAATAAAATATTTTTTAAAAAAAGAAGAAGAAGAAGAAAAGAAATAATAAAGAAACGAGCTAGAATGAGCAAAGAAATTCAAAACTGGCTCTTGAAGGTATAAAAAGAAAAATGTACAAGTGTAATTTTAAAAAAAGAAAACACTAATTGTAATCAAGATAACATGTTTTTGGTGAAAGAACACACAGATCACTGGAACAGAATAGGGAGTTCAGAAATAGATCCACAAAAATATAGTGAACTGATCTTTAAGAAAACAGCAAAGGCACAGGGCCCTGGGTGGCTCAGTCGTTGGACATCTGCCTTCAGCTCAGATCATGATCCCAGAGTCCTGGGATCAAGCCCTGTGTCCGGCTCCTTGCTCAGTGGGGAGCCTGCTTCTCCCTCTCCCACTCCCCCTGCTTGTGTTCCCTCTCTCGCTGTGTCTCTCTCTCTGTCAAATAAATAAATAAAATCCTTTTTTAAAAAAAGAGCAAAGGCAATTCAGTGGAGAGAGGATGATCTCTTTAATATGGTACTGGAATAACTGGATGTCCATATGCAAAAAAAGAAAGGAAGGAAGGGAGGGAGAAAGGGAGGCAAATCTAGACAGAGACCTTACACTTTTCACAAATACTAATTCAACTAAATGTAAAATGCAAAACTATAAAACTTCTAAAAGAAAACATAGGAGAAAAATCCATGTGCTCTGGGGTTTGGTGATGAGTTTTCATATACAACATCAAAAGCATGATCCATGAAAGAACAAAATTGATATACTGAACTTTATTAAAATTAAAAATTTCTGCTCTACAAAAGACACTGTAAAGAGAACAAAAAGACAACCCACAGGATGGAAGAAAATATTTACAAAACACATATCTGATAAAGGGTTTGTATCCAAAATATACAAAGCGCTTAAAACTTAGTAAGAAAACAATCCAATTTTTTTAAATGGGCAAGAGATCTGAACAGACAACTCACTAAAGAAAATATACAGAGAGCAAATGAGCACCTGAAAAGATAGTCAATATGATTTGCCATTAGGGAATTGCAAATACAAATTAAAACAACAATGAGATACCACTGTATACCTATTAGAATGGCTAAAATCCAGAAAACAATACCAACTGCTGCCAAGAAGGCAAAGCAACAGGAACTCTCATTCTTTGCTTGTGGGAATACAAAATGGTACAGCCAACTTGAAAGACAGGCAGTTTCTTACAAAGTTAAACAGTCTTCCCATATGTTCTAGCAATCCTGCTCCTAGACATGTATCTAAGTAAACTGAAAATTTATGTCCACAAAAAAACCTACATAAAATGTTTAAAGCAGCTTTATTCATAATCACCAAAAACTGGAAGCAGTCAAGATACCTTTCAATAGCTGAAGGTATACACAAACTATGGTACATCCATAGAACGAAATATCATTCAGTGACAAAAAGAAAGCAGCTGTGAAGCCACAGAAAGATACTGATGAGTCTTAAAGGCATATTGCTAAGTGAAAGAACCCAATCTGAAAAGGCTACATAGCATATGGTTCCAATTATATAACATTCCGGAAAAGGCAAACTATAGAGACAGTTAAAAGATCAGAAGCGTCTAAAGGTGTTGGGGGGAGGAGGGAGAGTTGACTGGGAACTCGCACGGCATTTTTGACAGTGGTAAAATTCTACCGCTGGTTCCATGACACCATGCGTTTTGACAACCTAGAGCTTCACAACACAAAGCGTGAACCTTGATGCATGAAAGTTTTCAAAATATAATTTAGGATGTCAGAGAATCCCAAGATGGAATGCAGATTGTTACCAAATAATCTAACCATATTACAAATGTCTGAAACAATCTCACTGAGGGCGGTAGAGGAAAAAGGTGTTCACCTCAAGTATCTGTGGAAATGAGTGGAGTCTGCCAGACTAAAGACAGTGGAGACTGCGCCTGAGCACTGAACTCCAGGTTAACAATGTTAATATCACTACACATACAGTGGAATTGAGTAACAAGGGAAGAGAAGGCCAATGGTGAGCGCCAGGTTTCTCACTGTTGGAGTGCGGGTCACAGATAAGCAAGGGGAGAAGGTTAGAATGATTCATGTGGTAACAGCATAAAATCGGAGACATCAGTATGAATCCACGTTTAGCTTAATATAGATACAGATGGTTACACATAGAAATATTTATAGATAAGTTATATAACATGTTAGGATACCCACAACTATTTCCTTCCTTAGAGGGCCTAGAATCAATGACTCCCCAGTAGCAACAAGCACACTTAGCATCCAGATCTTGGTTTCTAATATCATTCTCCAATCAGAGGAACCAGGGCTCCCCAAAGAGGCAACTGATTCTACGACTCAGGTAGGAAATATACAAGCTGGGAGGCAAAAAAAAAAAGAAATATACAAGCCGAGTCTGGTGCATCCTTTAGTGCCAGAAAGTAAGGAAGTGCTCAATGACAACAAAACAAAACTCGCAATGTTGGAGGTACATCAAAGGGACACAGGGGTGGGGTAGGGGACCCTGGGTGGCTCGGGGGACCCTGGGTGGCTCAGTCAGTTGAGCATCCAACTCTTGATTTCAGAATCAGCTCAGGTCATGATCTCAGGGTTGTGAGATCGAGCTCCCTCTACCTCTGCCCCTTCTTTAAAAAAAAAGGGACACAGCAGCCAACTGAAAGAGCTCCCAATGACCAAAACTGGAAAAATTTGAGCAGCAAAATAAAGGGATATTAGATTACTATAATCCAATGTATAAAATAAATACCCACAAGTCTATACTGATATAAAAAGTGATTGAATAAGTACATGGGAAGAGGGGCGCCTGGGTGGCTCAGTCGTTAAGTGTCTGCCTTCAGCTCAGGTCATGATCCTGGGGTCCTGGGATCAAGCCCTGCATCGGGCCACCTGCTCAGAGGGAAGACTGCTTCTCCCTCTCACTCCCCCTGCTTGTGTTCCCTCTCTTGCTGTGTCTCTCTCTGCCAAATAAATAAATAAAATATTTAAAAATAAATACATAAACACATGGGAAGAATAGACAAATCTCCCATGCAGAATAATTCAAAATAATTTATGTAAATACCCCGCCTTCAAGGAGGTGAAGGCTTAACTCCCCACTTTTCAAGGATGGGCTGCACATAGTAACTTCCTTCCAGAGACAGGATGGAAAAGGGGAAAAATTGAAGAACTTTACAGTGGAGAAATCTAACAAACACCTCCTCAGCCAGGTGATTGATGTTGACATCCACATTGATAAGTTATGTGGATAGTATGATGTGATGGAATGGAAATGGCACTTTAACTTTGTAGTCTTCCTCCCAAGAACATACAACCCTCATCAAATCATAAGAAAAACATGGATAAATCACAATTGCTGGAAATTCTGCAAGATACCTAATGAGTACTCCTCATAACTGCCGAAGTCATCAAAAGTCTGAGAAAGTGCACAGCCAAGAGCGGCCTAGGGAGACATGAGGACGCATATACTAATGTAATGTGGTATCCAGGATGGCACCCTGGAACAGAAAGAAATAGGGTAAAAACTAAAAGTCCGAAGAAAGTGTAGGCTTTAGTTAATATTAATGTATCAATCGGCGCCTGGGTGGTTCAGTCGGTTAAGCGTCTGCCTTCGGCTGAGGTCATGATACCCGGGTCCTGGGATCGAGCCCCACATCAGGCTCCCTGCTTGCCAGGGAGTCTGCTTCTCCCTGCCTGCTGCTCCCCCTGCTTGTGCTTACTCTGTCTCTCTCTGTCTCCCTCTGTCAAATGAATAAATAAAATCTTTAAAAATAATAATAATGTACTAATATCGGTTCATTAATTATAACAAATGTATCATACTATACTGATAATAGGGGAAACTGGTTGCAGATATACGGGAAATCACTATGCTATTGTCCTAATTTCTCTGTAAATCTAAAATTGTGCTTAAAAAAAGTTAACTTAAAAAAAAACTTTTAGATTGAAAAGAGAAGGAAAACAGGAATGAAATCAGAAATAAGAAATGTGGCACAATAAACAATAAAGAGAATTCTTCTTTTAAAATACTATATGAAATTTTATTAGTAAAATGTTCAATCTTGGTAAAATGGATGCTTTGAAATCTCACCAACATGGATGTATTGCCAGAATTGACTCAGAAGACTAGAAAACTGAAATATAATAGTAAATATGAAAGAAGCTGAGAAAAGAGTCAGAGAATTGCCTCCAAGAAATTATTTGAACCAGATGGTTTTTCCAGTGAAATCTTTCAAGTTTTTAGGGAACAGATAATCCCCACATTATATAAACTATTTCAAAGCATAAAAATAAATGAACAGCGAGCCCCAACCATTTTATGAAGTTAACATCGCCTAACAAAGCATACACACACACCCTCCCAACCCCACCTCTGCCGTCAACACCAGAACATACATGTATGTAGGCATACACGTGCGCGCGCGCGCACGCACACACACACACACACACACACACGCACACACACACACACAGCAAATCTCACTTATAAATATAAATGCAAAAATTCTGAGTAAATTCAGCCATTCAAATCTGGTACTAAATTAAAAGAATAATCCTTCATAACCAAGAAATATTGACCCAAGAATAAAACTCATTTAGTATTTAAATTATTGATTTTAGGGGCACCTGGGTGCCTCAGTTGGTTAAGCGTCTGCCTTCAGCTTGGGTCATGGTCCTGGGATCCTGGGATCTGAGCCCCACATCGGGCTCCCTGCTCAGCGGAGAGGCTGCTTCTCCCCCTCCCTCTGCCGTCCCGCCCCCCCCACTAATGCCCTCTCTCTCTCTCTCTCTCTCTCTCTCACTCTCGCTTGCTCGCTCTCTCTCAAGTAAATAAATAAAATCTTTTAAAATAAATAAATATATATATTGATTTTAAAACATTAAATAAGTTTGTCTAGAAAAACTTGATGATAGTTTAAATAGATAATGAAATGCATTCATAAGTTGAGTGCACTCAACACTAAGTCTTTATAAAATTCTCAGAATAGAAATAATTATTGAAAAGGATACAAAAATTAACATTATTTCCAGGTGATCATAAACTAACAAGACTCAAAGAAAGCAACTAAAGATAATTAGAATTAATAAGATAATTTAATTATAGCTGAGGCCCAGAAGAGATCAATGTTCCAGCTCAAGTGGTCAAGCAGAGAGGGCAAATCCTCCCTTATTTCACCTTTTAGTTCTATTCAGATCTTCAACAGATCGGATGGTGCCCACCCACACTGGGGAGGGTAATGCATGCCACTCAGCCCACCAATTCAAATGCTGTCTCTTCTGGAAACACCCTCAAAGACACACCCAGAAATAATGCTTACCCAGACATCTAGGCATCCCACGATCCAGTCAAGGTGACAGATAAAATTAACCATCACGAAGTCTGGATGGATGATGAAACCATTAACCCAGATAGAGGAAAACACACAGAGGGAGAAACAGATTTCAACAATGAGAAGTAAGGGAGAAGAGAGAAGAAAAAGAGGAGAGCTGGCATGGAATAATGACACCAGTAAAAATGCTACTAGTCTGTGACTGGCCAACTGTGCTAGATGCTAGAGGTCAAGTAGGATAAAAACTGAGGGTTAGAATTTAAGAGGACTCCTGAGGAAGCAGTTTCTGTAGTGTGAAAGGAGAAGACACAGACCACTAAAGAGTTGAGAAGTAAATGGAAGTTGACCAGGTAGCCTCAGTAGGTGTGGACTGTTCTTTCAAGAAGTCTGACTTTTAAGAAGAGGGAAAGGAAATGGGACCTGTTTGGGAGTAGGGTGAAGAACTGAGGGGGGAGGTTTTATTTGTATGTTTGGCTGGTTTGATGGCTCTTTCTGTTTTAGGACCAGAAGATTCAAACATAGTAAGCTGAAGGGAAGGAGACAGAGGACAGACAGAAGCTCTAGGTGAGACACAGAATGATGGATGGGTCAGGAGCCAGGGGCGGAGTGAAGGGGATGGGATGTCACTGACCTTGGCCTTGGAGAACAGCACCTTCCCTCAATCTAAGGTAAGAAAGATGGGGGATGGAGGAGAACAGAGTGCAGTTTAGAGACATAAGGAAAGAATGTGGCAGGTGGTTGTTTTCTCTGGACAGTAGGCAGGCGGGAGTGAAGGACTTGCAGAAGACAAGAGGTTAAACACACAGCAAGTATTTGGAATTGCCACTTTGGAGAATGCAAAAGACATTGCTAGGTAATATTAAGACTGTAACAGAGATTAAAAACCAAAAATCCTTAACCTCCTGGTTACCACAATTGATTTTCTCCCTCAATCTTCTGCAAATCAGAGCTGAAAGAAACTACCATATTTTCTTAGAATATTCAATCTTAACATCCACAAGCAGAAGTGGCATATACCTGAACTTCACAGAAAAGCACTTTCAAAGAGGTATTTTCAGATCATTAGAAGCCTGGTTGATTAAGATTCTGCTGTGTTGTGCCTACATACACTTATAAATTTAGAGCTGGAAACACAGAGGCCAATGTGACAAAGGCAAAAGGAGTAACTTCCATCAAAAACACTGATGATGAACAATTCTATCATTAGATGTGTTTGCCTCAGAGAGTACAGAATTCTGTCTCCACTCGTCAGAGAAATGCTAAAAACTAAGGGAAAACTCCTGGTAGGGTAAGGAGTTTTGATTTTCACCAGATTTCTCTATAAAAACTTAAAAGTGGCCCCTCAAAATGGGGTGGAAAGACTTTTAAAATATTTCTAGCAAGTGCAATCTTGTCTACCTCAGCATCTCAATAGTTAAACTCGAGGTTATTAATTCTGCATTATCAACTCAAAATGTGGTTTAAAAAAATCAATTTAATGTGGTTTTTATCTTTCTCTTGGTGTCAAGGCCCCACTCGTGTTTATACCTATCAATAAAACTAAACATATAACTCAAAAACCAGTATCTTTTCTTTTGTTTTGCTGTTGGTTCTTTGTGATGTTAGAAGGGGCTTGGATGTATTTTGTGTCTGAGGAGCTGGCTGGAAATTGCCATTGTGCCACCAGCCCAAAGTCCCTCACATTACTCTTAAATAAAAGGTTAAGCAAGTGACGGGGGGGAGATAAGGAAGAATATTCATCCTAAGAATTTCTCCTTTTTTTTTAAAGGGAAAAGAGGCAGAAGGGAGATTTGGGTATGTTTGTAGATATGTGTTTAAAGTTCAAGTCTAAATAAATTTTTTTAATTCAAAAAAATGAAGTTCAAGTCTAAATAAGTCTGGCTCTAAATTCTTCCACTCTTTTTAAAGTGCGTATTTTAACTAGATGCTGCCACCTACTGGATAATTTACAGGGCTTTGTGCTTTCCTGGTAACAAAGAAAAAGTTATGGAGGGGAACAGGGTAACAGATTTCTGTTTTCATAAGCCTTATAGAAACATTTTACTTTAAAACTTATAGCTATATATAGGCTTGATCAAAATAATTGTTTGTTTCAATTTTATACTTTTAATTAAGAAGGGTAGCCAAAGTTCAGTGAATAACATGGGAAAGAAATTAGTCTCAGAACGGAACAAACGTAAGTAGTTTCACACCATTTTATAATATGCGACTGTTGCAATAGGAGGAATTGGAGACTAAAATCACTGCTATGTGGTCAAATTGGATTCTTACATTTCTATTCATTTATACATACAGTGAAAATCATCTGCTAATAATACCTTTCTTAGACTGAAGATTCCAAAAGTCTCCTCTTTGGGAATGAAGTAATAACCACGTTATGTCAAATGTAAAGAAAAAATGTGTAATTAGCCTAATAATGTAGTCCAAAGTAAATACCTCCTTTGGTTTTTAAGATATTTAGAAATCAGATATGTGTGACTGTTAAAAATATGCCTATGATACAAAAAACCAGCAGGAAATTTCACTAAGGAATTTGCCTTCTCTAAAAGACCAGTCACAAAAAAAACAAAAAGAATTTACTTAAATCTGCAGAACCAGGAACACAGTAACATCGTCTCTTCCCTTGGGCGCACCGGTCCAGCGTGAGCTACAGACAGCAGTGAGAGTGAAAAGCAACAGACATCTGGTTCACCTAACAGTATCTATTATTCCCATTCCTTTTCCATTGACCCTACTTTTACATCTTATCTGCTCTGAGCACAATAAACACTGCCAATACATAATAATTGACTAAGAATTCAAAATCCAAAAATTGAAACTCTAACATGATCATGTTTAAACCGGTGGTTCTCCCTGAACATAGGTTTCGAGTCCCTGGTAACTCCAGCTTTCAGCTCATGAAGCCCAACTGATTTCCACATTAGAACATTAGTACTAATCTAACATTACTGCAAATGTCTGCAGGGCTTATAGTAGTCGCGTGACTCCAAAGCTACAACAGGGAGCTCGACAGGTTTAAGCCAAATAAACATGGCATGAGCTTTAAAAGGGAAGTGTAGGGGCGCCTGGGTGGTTCAGTCATTAAGCATCTGCCTTCAGCTCAGGTCATGATCCCAGGGTTCTGGGATTGAGCCCTGCATCGGGCTCCCTGCTCCATGGGAAGCCTGCTTCTCCCTCTCCAGCTCCAGCTGCTTGTGTTCCCTCTCTCTGTCAAGTAAATAAATAAAATCTTAAAAAAAATAGAAGTGAAGTGTATTTGATAGTTCTGGTTTGATTTTGAAGAAAAGACAACTGAAAACAAAAGTCTTGCCCTGCAGAGCCAAAAGTTCATTCGGTAGTGAACTCTATGCCTGAAAAGGTTAATGTCAAAAAGCCACCATGGATCCCCTGTTTCACAGTCCCTGCTCCAGAGTCAACCACAGGAGGTAGGTACGGCTTCTTAGAAATGCATCATCCATTAGAGAAATCAACATTTAGCCCCAGCTTCCTGAAATACAGAGGCTCAGATACTGTCATATCCAGAATTATATTCCTGACACTGTCCATGTTCTTTATTTGGAAAAACGAATGCAGTCTTAGTTCTATGAAGATACAGAATTACTGACAGACATGAAAGAAAATATAAGAAATCGTACTTTTCAAGACAGATTATCTTCATACAGTAGCCTTCAGACATTTAAGTTAGTAAAATAGCATTCTATAAGCTGTAAGTTTCGAGGTGCTTTGCGGTCTTTTTTCTTAAATAGTGGACTCCCTGCTAAACAACTCTCAAAGAGAAAAAATAGGCTTGAGAAAAACACGTTATTCCAAAAAACCTTTTGAAAAAGACAATATACTTGCCCTAATAAAATGTATTACAAAGCTACAATAATAAAAAGTGCAATACTGACATCAGTGCAGACAGAAATATTAACAGAAGAGAATAGAAAATTTGGAAAGAGACCCAAACAGTGCATGATAAAGTTAGCATTTCAAATAAGTGAGGAAATGATGGATTATCCAATAAAAGGTCCTGAGATAACTAGTGTTAATATCAAAAACAAATGGAGACTGGGGCACCTTGGTGCTCAGTCAGTTAAGTAGCCAACTCTTGATTTCGCCTGAGGTCATGATCTCAGCATCCTGGGATGGAGCCCTGCATCAGGCTCCACACTCAGTGGGGAGTCTGCTTGAGATTCTCTCTCTCCCTCTCCCCCTGCCCCTGCTCGTGCCCATGCTTGCTCACTCTCCCTTTCTCTCTCTCTCTCAAATTTAAAAAAAAAGGGTTGCCTGGGTGGCTCAGTGGGTTAAGAGTCTGCCTTTGGCTCAGGTCATGATCCCAGGGTCCTGGAATTGAGCCCTGCACTGGGCTCCCTGCTCAGCAGGGAGCCTGATTCTCCCTCTCCCTCTGCTTCTCCCCTGCTTGTACTCTTTCACTCTCTGTCAAATAAATAAATTTTTTTTAATTAAATTAAATTTAATTTAATTTAAAAAACAAATGGAGACAAGCCTTAAAAATTATCTGAGCAGGCAAAACCAGTTTAGTCATACAAACAAACCCTAATTTAGCTTTTTTGGCAAGGCTAACTTGACCTGGGTCATCTCTTACTTATGTCTCTGGAAATCATAAGCAAAACCTCAAGTGTTTTCGAAAATTGATATGAAGTAAACATTGCCTCATTCCATGTTTTGGCTTTAGTGTTCCCAGTTTGCAAGCTGCCTTTTTGATGTGTGCACAATAAACTTTTACTAATTACTACTTTGGTGATTCATTGATTTTATTTGTTATTTATGATCTTTTGATGCTAGCTAACAAATTGGGGGGAAAAACCCACCAAATCAACTCTCTACTTCATGTATCACAACAAAATGAGTTCTAAGCAAATTAACATTTTAATTTTTTTCATAAAAAATAACTATACTAAAGGAAAACACAGGTACATTTTTTTTAAAAGATCTTATTTATTTACTTTAGAGAGTGAGCGAGAGAGAGCACAAGCCAGGGGAGGGGTAGAGGGGGAAGCACACTCCCCGCTGAGCAGGGAGCCTAATGTGGGACTCAATCATGGGATCGAGGATCATGATCTGAGCTGAAGGCAGATACTTAACCAACTAAGCCACCCAGGCACCCAACACAGGTACATTTTTATGTCATCTTGTATTGGAAAAGACCTTTTTAAGCAGAGCAACAATGAAAAAAGAAATGAAATGACTGATTTAGCTAAATAAAAAAAAAATATTGGGATGCCTGGGTGGCTCAGTCAGTTAAGCATCTGCCTTTGGCTCAGGTCATGATCCCAGGGTCATGGGATCGAGTCCCACATCTGGCTCCTTGCTCAGGGGGACATTACTTCTCCCTCTGCCTGCTACTCCCCCTGCTCGTGCTCTCTCTGTGTCTCTCTGACAAATAAATAAATAAAATCTTAAAAAAATATATTAAGTTTGGGAGAGCAAGAAATATTATAAAACTAAAAATAATAAGTTAGAAAAAATGTTTTTGGTATTTATAATAGTCAAAGAATTACTATCCTTAATATGTAAAGTAGTCCTTCAAATCAATAAAAAGGAGCACCTCATTTTATAAAAGAACAAGTAATTCCCAAAATGGCTAAAAGAATATTCAACCTCCTTAATTACCACAGAGATTCAAATTGTGATTTCATTTTAAATAAGTAAAGCTTTAAAACGACTATTAAATCCACTGTTGGGGTGCCTGGGTGGCTCAGTCGGTTAGCATCTGCCTTCAGCTCAGGTCATGATCCCAGGGTCCTGGGATGGAGCCCCACGTTGGGTTCCCTGCTCAGTGGGGAGTCTGCTTCTCCCTCTCCCTCTGCCCCCCCCTGTTCATGCTCTCTCTTGTTCACTCCCTCTCAATAAAATCTTTAAAATAATAATGATAATAATAATAAATTCATTGTTATTGTGGGTATAGGAAAACAATTCTCAAATACAAAACTTGGGGGGGTAGTCTAAATTGGTGTAACCTTTTACTATGTCAATATGGACAAAAATCTTTAAAATGTCCAAGCCCTTTGACTAAGTGATTTCCCTTTGAAGTATCTACTGTCACAAATTCACACAAAATTGGTCACTTAAAATAAAAATTTATTCTCTCAGTTCTCGAGGCCATTAGTCCAAAATCAAGGTTTCAGTAGGGCCACACTCCCTCTGCGGGCTCTCAGAGAGTTCATTCCTTGCCTCTTCCAGTTTCTGGTGGCCACCAGCATTCCTTGGCCCGAGGCCACATCACTCCAACCTCTGCCTCATCCTTCACATGGCCTTCTCTTCTGTGTGCTTCTTCTCCCTCTGCCTCTCTCTTATGAGGATACTCATGATGGCATAGAGCCCTCCTCCATATTCCACAATTATTACTCACAACTGCAAAGACCCTTTTTCCAAATAAGGTAACGTTGACAGCTTCTAGGGATTTGGTGTGGATATCTCTCAGGGGGCCATTTTTTCAACCTAGTTTTCAACCTAATTTTTCAATTACCACAGAAGCTCATAATAGAATAATTACCCAAGGATGTTATCGCAGCCTTATGTTTCTGAATAAGGCCACATTCTGAGGCTCCAGGTAGACATGAATTCTGGTGGGACACTACTGAACTCACTAGAGGTGGGGACTGGCCAGCATCACTCCCCCTGTGTAGCCTCTCCATGTGGCTTGTTTGGCCCTTCTCATAGCATGGCAGCTTCAGCACAGTCTGACCCTTTACAGGATGGCTGGCTCTCCCCTGAATGAGCCTTCTAAGAAGAGAAACAGAAACTGCCAGTCCTCTTAATGGCTAGGGCTGGAACTGGTGTAGGATTACTTCTGCTGTAATCTATTGGTCAAAGTAGGCCCAGCCCAGCCCAGCCTGAAATTACAGGAAGACATAGACTCCATCCCTCTATGAGGACTGGAATGAGCATACATAGAGGGAAGGAACTGACTGCAAACATCTTGGAAGCTAACTACCGCACAGCTCTATTCTTACTGACAGCTAAAGGTGCTCATGAGATACAAATTAGAAAGCCGATTACAAAACACCATATATATAATTTGATTTCATTTTTATTTTTAAAATATATGTGGTTATTTGCACTAAAAATGTCTCAAAAGATAAAGAGTAAGCAAAAATATTAATAATGATTATCTCTGCAAGTTAAGAATTTAGGTGATTATTTTTTTTCTTCCTGTTTACCAATATTTTCTAATAAAGATTACATATGTGTTACTTCTATAACAAAATAGAAGTAGAAAGTAAATGATCTATGATTTTAACAGGCAAATAGTTTTTGGTGTTTTAATTAGGATATACAAATGGTAAATTTCAACAAGGCCAATCTAAATACAGATCTTTCAAGGAGAAACTCAGAAAGACTCATTTAAAAAAAAAATCCTTAGTCATAGAAAGGGCAACCCAGATAGGCACCCACCTTCTTGGGGAGAAACATTTGGTGTATTCCAACCCCAAATCCCTCAGGCCCAAGCAGCTTCTGGGCTCTCAATGCTGGGTCCAGAAAGAAACAAACTTGAAGGAATTTCATTCATATCAAAGCTCATGCTAAACAGCTGCAGAAGTCTGAGTCAGGTTCTCGGGCTTCTACAGTGTTGGACATTCACTTTGCAAAAGACAGATGGATCCGAGGATTCTCAGAGAAATCAGAGGCCCTTGCTCAGAGTCAGTCTCAACCCCGAGCAGTACTGGAGAACCACTTACGTGATGTAAGTTAAAGGATTTCCAAAGTGTCCTGCCAAAACTTATCAACTGCTTCCCAATCCCTAAAATTTTCACCACTGTATAATTAAGCTCAAGATTACATGACTCCATAATACCTCTGTAGATGAAGAAGGAGGAAGAGAAGATAAAGGAGGAGGAGGATGAAAAGAAGGATCATAGATATACATAAACACAAGGTGAGAATGTAAAAATATGCACAATTAATTGGCTGGTCTCAAAAGCAAGACTAGAAGAGAACAGGAAATAGGACAAATCAGATTTTTATGAAAGGGATTGCAGAAGCCTGAGTGGGACCCTCCATGGAAGGACTCTAGGCAGTTAGGAGACTGTCTACATCGACTGGGTGTCTAGAGGTATCTAAGAGGACAAGAAGTAAAGGCAAAGACACTTTGTCTTTTTGCCAATTTTACACTGCCCTGCCCCCACACCCTTGAGCAGACACAAACCCTAGAAACCTCTGAAACTTATCTACACTCAGGATAGTTCCATATAATCCTACCTAATGTAATCATTTCCCCTAAAGAACAACTAGGCTCAAAGAAAAAGGAAAAATAGCTGAACTGGGAATCTTTTTTTAATCCAAATAATCTATGACTCTGAGATAAAAACAAAGACAAATTTTACTCACCGACAGTTTCTTCTGATGCAGCAGTCAAAGCTAGAAACTTTTTTGTATTTTCCATCTCCTCATTACTTTGCAAAGTTTCACTAGTTTTTGCAGACTAATAAAAGAGAAACAAGTTTAAACATGGAAAAAGAAGGCAACTATACTCATCAATATTTTTTTAAATTCCATGGATTCCAAACTGTGTACATACAAACAAGAAGGTTCAGGTCATTGTACTTCTTTAATTGGGAAATCTATTAGTGTTCTTGTTCCCACAAAATTCTAGCAAATAATATTCCCAAATAGAGTTGGAATATACGTCTATCATTACATAATAATTATCTTGCTTAAATCTTCTTTAGCTTCTGTTTAATATTTCTATAACTAATGAGTAACCTAAAAGTACATCATCAAATTACAGTTTCAGACATTTCAAGATTGATGCTGTATTTTATTATGGGTCCAGTTATCATTCTTTTTTTTTTTTTTTTAAAGATTTTATCTATTTACTTGACAGAGAGAGACAAAGGGAGAGAGGGAACACAAGCAGGGGGAGTGGGAGAGGGAGAAGCAGGCTTCCTGCTGAGCCGGGAGCCCGATGCAGGGCTCGATCCCAGGACCCTGGGATCATGACCTGAGCTGAAGGCAGACGCTTAACGACTGAGCCACCCAGGTGCCCCTCCAGTTATCATTCTTGTTTCCAAACAAGTAAAAATTTGCTTTGAGATTCAATAAGAGTAAATGATAGACTAATTTTGTCTGCTAAAATATACACAAATCATTTCTCTAGTTCAAAGCACTGCGTTTTGTATGATGCTTTCTTTCTAGCCCGTGGTCTGCCTGGGAATCTTGTAAAAATGTATTCTTAATTACTTCATTATTAATTCATATTATCGTCTAGGAAATTTCCTTGAAGTCAGTCAACTGATCAAGGAGGAATTTATCAAAAACAACCAATCTGTTTTTACAATACTCCTTACTTTAAAAGTGCTCTCCTTTAAGGGGCAAGGTTCAAATATGAGCCAATGGCCATACATCAAGTCAGCGCAAACATCTGGTCAACTTCCACCCCTCAATACTACAGAGAATAAAAGGTCCAAGAAGGCCAAGCAACGTTAACAGAGCACTAGAAATGTATTGAGACAGAAGCAAATAGAGTATGGTCACAGACCACAAGCACTTTACAGCGTCTCAGAGATCAGCATATGACCAGCATATGAAACAGTGAACTCTCCACTCCCTGGTCACAAAAGTTTACTCAAATAATAATGGTCATCAGAGGGTTAAATGTTTGGTATAGTTATGTATTTATCTCCAAACTATAAGCTTGCTGAAGAAAAAGCAGACATACGTCCTCAAACATAGGCACCACATCACTTTCTATTCCAGAGATGGAGGAACCCCAGCCTGACACTGGGAAGAGAGGTCTACTGTGTTGTCGTGGAACACAAACATGCCAATGCAGCGCCTGAAATCTGGAATGCTGCTAAGTTACCTTGTCCAGTTCCAGAGAACTATCTCCCTCACCCACCCCCTCAATATGGACATATACACACCACTGTCCTACTTCCACAAAATAAATCAATAAAGGCAGACCACACTGATACGACCACAGTCCATGCTTTTCTTACTTATCTTAGAGGAAACTGTTTCTTCCTTGTCAGCATATGGTTAAACAATTCTTACCTTAAGTTCTTCCCACAGCTTTATTCTCATGTCTAGACCTTGCTTCTTAATTTCTTTTTCTCTATATTGTCTCTTCACCAATATCTTATCAAGCCTCTTCATCTTCTGAATGGCATCTTGAAGTTGAGAATCTAATTCTTTTAATTCGGGCTCATCTATATTGTGTTGAAAGTAGGAATGAGCTTGAAGTTTAGTACAACCATAAAGTTTTGTTTTGTGTTTACTATTTGTTCTTTCATTCAACAAATGTTTATGGCTCGCGAGAATAACTAACATTGGTGTCATGTATCTTGATTTACAAAGTGCTTCCACATGTATTTTTTCAGATAATTATCTAACAACCCTGTGAAATAGACATTTATCTCTGTTTCACAGTTGAAATAACTGGGTCTTTTCTTTTTTTCCCTTTTTAAAAATTTTTTAATTTAAGCATAATTGACACACACTGTTACATTAGTTTCAGATGTACAACATAGTGATTTAAAACTCTATAACATGCTGTATGTTCACCAAAAGTATAGCTACCATCTGTCACCATATAATGCTATTACAGTACCATCGACTGGAAAAAAAAAATAAAACAATACCATTGACTGTATTCCCTATGCTGTGCCTTTTATTCCCATGACTTATTAATTCCAGAACTGGAAGCCTATATTTCCCACTCCCCTTCACCCATTTTGCCCATCCCCCATACCCTTTTCTTTCTGACAACTATCACTTTTTTCTCTTTATTTATAGGTCTGATTCTGCTTTTTTGTTTGTTTATTCATTTTTGTTTTTTAGATTCCACATATAAGTAAAATCATATGGCATTTGTCTTTCTCAGTCTGACTTATTTCAATTAGCATAATACCTTTTAGGTCCATCCATATTGTCACAAATGACAAGATTTCATCTTATTATGGCTGCCTAATATTCCATTGTGTGTGTGTGTGTGTGTGTGTGTGTGTGAATATATACCACATCTTCTTTAACCATTTATCTATCAATGGACACTTGAGTTGCTTCCATATCTTGGCTATGAAAGATGATAATCTGTCAATGAGCATAAATGCTCATATACTAAAGTCTCAGCCACTCCAGGTTAGATCATTAGAAATGGCATATTCTGCTAAGAAAGACCAAATTTTGCAACTTTTTAAAATCCAGAGAGAGCAGTGTGTTTCTCTATAATGTATATCACTTTCTCTTTAAGGAAAAGGAGACATTTCCAGAAGGGAATTAGCTTATCCAAAAAGAATACTGATCTTATTAATAAGGCTCTGCAAACCTTATTGCTTACTTATTTCAAATGCAACAGCCTTTAGTTCTAGTTCCTCACTGCCAATCCTAACACTCTCAGCCTCCATATACATAGGTGGTCTATATGGCAGGAACTCATGCATGAAGGAACTCAGGCAGTTTTGAAACAGTATAAACAAGTACAGCATAAACTGGGCCAACAGCAGGGTGCCAGGGGTGGTTCAGTGGGTTGGACGTCTGAGTCTTAATTTTGACTTGGGTCATGATCTCAGGATCATGAGATCGAATCTGGGAGCTGGGCTCCATGCTCAGCATGGAGTCTGCTTGTCCCTCTCCCTCTGCTGCTCCCCCACTTACGCCCACACATGCACTCTCTCTCTCTCTCTCTCTCAAATAAAATAAATGAAATCTTTAAACTGGGCCAACAGCAGGGACGCCTGGGTGGCTCAGTCAGTTAAGCAGCTGCCTTCAGCCCGGGTCATAATCCCGGGGTCCCGGGATCGAGTCCCACATTGGGCTCCTTGCTCTGCAGGGAGCCTGCTTCTCCCCCTCTCTCCCTCTGCTTGTGCTCTCTCTGTCAAATAAATAAAATCTTTAAAAAAAAATAAAAATAAAAATAAATAAACTGGGCCAACAGCTAATCTCAACTATAATGCCTCATTTCCTGATAACTGTGATCCTGAGGCTCCTGGCCCAACTTTGAGAGCTAGCCTCATCCCAGACATACTCTAAGTCAGCAGTTCTCAAAGTTTATGACCTCAGCTTCCCTTTATAGCCTTAAAAATTATTGAGAACCCAAAGTAGCTTTTGTTTATGTTACATCTATTGATAATTACCATTTTAGAAATCAAAACTGAAAAATATATTTATTCATTTAAAAATGATGTTATTAGTAATTACATATTAACATAAATATAACATTTTTATGACAAATAACTATATACCCTAAAAAATTATTAAGAAGAATGGCATTGTTAGGGCGCCTGGGTGGCTCAGTTGGTTAAGCGACTGCCTTCAGCTCAGGTCATGATCCTGGAGTCCCAGGATCGAGTCCCACATCGGACTCCCCACTCAGTGGGGAGTCTGCTTCTCCCTCTGACCCTCTCCCCTCTCATGCTCTCTCTCACTCTCTCTCTCTCAAATAAATAAATAAAATCTTAAAAAAAAAAAAAGAAGAATGGCATTGTTTTAAATTTTTAATATCTAGCTTGATAGAAGACATCTAGATTCTCAAAAAAAAAAAAGACATCTAGATTCTCAAATCTGTTTGTACAATCTATTGCAATCTCTTGTTTCACTTAGAGTATATGAAGAAAATTTGGCCTCATAAAGACATATACTTGGAAAGGGGAGGAGAAATGTAATAACTTTCTCAGATAATTGTGGATACTCTTCTTTGATACTACATCAAAATTCGACAAGGGGGTAGTTTCTTAAAGAGTAGTTGTAATGCGAAATCTGTAACCATATCAGTGAGCTTTTTGTATTTGTTCTATTAAAACCCATGCATCTATCTTTCATGCTAAATGGATCTTTTACCCTGCATTGGTCATTTGGAAAATAGTGGTTCATTGAATTATGCAGACCTTCAAAATGTTAACACATTTAATATTTAATATTTTTAAAAATCTCATTGGTTAGTTCTGTCATCAAATTTTACCAGAAAAGTCTAAGTATTGGAATGGCATACACAAGTTTTCCAAATTTCTAGTTTTCACTTGAAAGCCCAAATTTTATCATTGACAAAAGATACTGTCAATTATTTTCCTTGAAGTAAAAGGCTCATTTCACCTTAAAAAAAAAATGGCTGCCAAATACCCAAGTCTGAATGATAATAGTTTGTCTGTCAGTCATTCTTTCGCATAAGAATGGTGTCCCATTAAAAAGTGGCCAGTTCAGTTCTCAACTTAAACTATCATACAAGTACTCCTCAACACAAACTTCACATTTTAGCTCACAGCAGAATTGCTTTATATACCTCCCATTTTACCTCTCAGGCAACTATAAAGATGTATATTCGAAAATCAAGATTTAATACGATTAATAATTTTCACTGCTCCATCAAAGCTGTTCTTGAATGACACTGGCTATTTCTTTCTTCGGCCAGTGCCTGGTCATGAAGAACACAATGACTACTAGCACAGTGTGATACATCGCCTTTATTCATGTGAAAGCCCTGGCAATTTTACTCACCATTGCTTTTGTACCATCATTACAAATGTCCATTCAGTGGGCGAAAAGGCAAATAACAGTATTTCAGTATTATACTGAATTGTATTATTGATATATCAGTATTATGATGAAAGTAGTTTTTTACTTCGCAAAATTCTTATAAGGGTCTCAGCAATCCTCCAGGGCTCTGCAGACCACATTTTGAGAAATGCTGTTCTAATTCACTCCAACCAGTATTAATTTAATAACCAGGGGAAAAAAAGGAGTCATTTAAAATCCAAAAGTTATTAAGATCAAATGGGAGGGGCGCCTTGGTGGCTCAGTTGTTAAGCATCTGCCTTCGGCTCCGGTCATGATCCCAGGGTCCTGGGATCAAGCCCCGCATCGGGCTCCCTGCTCGGCGGGAAGCCTGCTTCTCCCTCTCCCACTCCCCCTGCTTGTGTTCCCTCTCTTGCTGTCTCTCTCCCTGTCAAATAAATAAAAATTTAAAAAAAAAAATCTTTAAAAAAAAAAGAAAAGATCAAATGGGATTATCCCTAAGAAGCCATTTATAAATTACATAATACATTTTACTGCATAATTTAGTCATCAAAAAGATTGATAAATCATGTCATAAAATGCAGAAATACTTCCTACTTGATTAACGTAAAATGACGACAATAACAATTTTATTAAATGACATATTTCACTATTTTTTAAGTGTTTTTAAGGACTCTAACATTATTGTAAATAAAGAACGGTGCTCACAAAGGTATGCCTCTTAACTATCATTTCTACATAGCAGATAAAAAACACATGTAACTCTAATATTTGAACTATAATATCTGCCATTGTCATTAACCAATCACCTAGTGATTATCCTACCTGAACATTCAGGGATTGTCTGATGCTGAATGAAGTTCAGATCTTCATCTGATCCATCCTCCGCCAATTTTGGTTTCTCAGAATCCTTTTCCCCTTTATCATCATCGTTTCTACTTTCCTCTGCATTACTGCTGTCTGAGTAGTTCTCTTTACCAGAGTTCAACTTGATTGCAGTATCAACCTAAATTATTTCCAAAGAAATAGTTTTCATAAATAATATATTCTTTATTTTTTTTTAAGATTTTATTTATTCATTCGAGACACAGAGAGAGAGAGCGCACGAGCAGGGGGAGAAGCAGAGGGAGAAGCAGGCTCCCCGCTGAGCAGGGAACCGGACGTGGGGCTCGATCCCAGCACCCTGGGATCATGACCCAAGCCGAAGGCAGACGCTTAACCATCTGAGCCACCCAGGCGCCCCAATAATACATTCTTTAAAACTTTACATTTCTAGACTAGTTGAACACCAGTGTATGTGTGTCCTCACATACTTACATTAGTGTTCAACTAGTCTAGAAATAGAACACTTTTTAATTAAATATAATTTAACTACGCAACTAAATTTAGTAACATTTGCACCAAAGAGATATGCCCCATTCTCCAGCAATTTCCAGCAATGTGGAGAAGGGTCAGGAATCAGTCCCAAAAGGAACCATTCTCTGCCAGCTCTGGAGATGAGGCATGATGGTGCCTGCTCCCTGAGCTTACACTCGGATGGAGAGTCAGAGGTCCAGAGCTATGCTGTCCCATTCGAGGGCCACTAGCCACGTGTGGCTATTGAAGAGTTGAAAAGCCAAGAGTCTGAACAGAGATGTGTTTCTAATGAGATTCTTCAAGTCAGAACCCTGTGCTTTGGTGATTATTTTTATGCTATTCACAGTTTTTCTATTTCATTTTGGTTTCTCTTTCTATTTTAGCAAGGCTCATTTTGAAAACATCAGTTGGGGGCAGCTGTGTTTTCCTGAGAGAACAAGAAAAGACACCCATGGCTGCATCAGGAAAAGAAACAGGGATCGTAGTGTCCTGACAGCTGCGAGTGGCAGTGAGAGTGACAGTGGAAGTGAATTCGGCCCAAGAGAGAAGCAAAACCTCAGAGAGAGAGAGAGAGAGTCAGCCGCTTCTGGGAGGAACACCTTTCCCCTCCCAACGGAGGAATCCAGCCTTTGGAGGGTTTTCTGTTCTCTCTGCACCCACTTGGTCAACTCTCAGCCACGGTAATCTGTGCCCCCTTGTGAATCGCCAGGGCAGAAGGGGCTGGTGGGGAGAATTAAGCTCCATGGACACAGGGCTGCACGCGAGCATCTCTGTTCACCTGGACTAGGACGTAAGCCCCAGCAGAACTGAGCCGAGTCAGTGGGATAATCCTCAGAGCCAACATTTCCTGAGGAATTAATACCGGGCAGGCCCTGGGCTAAATACTTTCCACACTCTGCCTCATTCACTGCTCACAGTGACTCTATGCTATAGACATGACTACCCTGATTTAACAAAGAAAATAGAGCCAGTGTAGAATGAAACCAGTGGAGGCCTAACCTATAAACAAGCAAAACAATGCCTCCTCTGTGTAATCTTGGAGGTGTTAAAGAGGATGCCCTGTTCAAAAACACATTTCTGTGAAAGGCCAGGTTAAAGCCTTCCATGCCATGATACCCAGTAAACCCTTTAGGCTATATAGTTCTGTGAAAATGCTGAAATTGCTGGCAGAGATCACATGAGCCCTGTCGGTTATTTCTACCTTGGCATAAATGAATTTGGCCGCCCTTCCCCAGAGAATGGTTTTTATATAGGGGAATACAGAATATATAAAACATAACTAGATATTAGCAATATACTTGGATAATAACACACTTCAGGACACAAAAAGACCTTTCATATATATCATCCCATATGATCCTCTTAGAATGAGCAGGAAGCAATGAAGCAAAAAGATGAAACTGGAGAATAAAAGGCAAACTTTGCCCATTTTATAATTTTACCCATAGCTCCCCACTCCATTAGCACCAACCATCTTTAGTTTATTTGGAAATAAACTAAAAAAAGCTTCCAGAAATTAAAAATGTATCATTAACTTTAAAAATTCAATGGAGCGGCGCCTCGGTGGCTCAGTCGTTAAGCGTCTGCCTTTGGCTCAGCTCATGATCCCAGGGTCCTGTCTCTGTCAAACAAATAAATAAAATCTTTAAGAATAAATAAACAAATAATAAAAATTCGATGGATTAGGGATGGCTGGGGGGTTCAGATGGTTGGGCATTTGCCTTCGATTCGGGTCATGATCCCAGGCTCCTGGGATCAAACCCCGCATCGGGCTCTCTGCTCATCGGTGAGCCTCCTTCTCCCTCTGCCTACCACTCCCCCTGCTTGTGTTCTCTCTATATATATCAAATAAATAAATAAAATCTTTAAAAAAATAAAAAATAATAAAAATAAAAATTCAATGGATTAAAGAGTAGATTTGACATAGTGTAAGAAAGAATTCAAAAATTTTAAAATATGTGTTAAAAATTCCCAGGATGAAGCACAGAGAAAGAAATGAATAGAAAATATTAAAAACAAGATAAGAGACATAAAGTATAGAAGGGAAAATTTCAACAGACATTTAATATGACTTTCAGGATGACGCAAGGGAAAAAAAGGAGGCAATATTAGAAACATTTGAAAAACAATGGCTGAGAATTTTTCTTTTTTTTTTTTTTAAAGATTTTATTTATTTATTTATTTGACAGGGAGAGAGAGATAGCGAGAGAGGGAACACAAGCATGGGGAGTGGGAGAGGGAAAAGCAGGCTTCCCGCTGAGCAGGGAGCCCAGTGCGGGGCTCGATCCCAGGACCCTGGGATCATGAGCTGAGCCGAAGGCAGACGCTTAACGACTGAGCCACCCAGGCGCCCTGAGAATAGCTTTTTTAAAAAAAAAAAACTAACACTATCAACTGCTGGTGAAAATGCAGAGCACTGGAACTCTCATATTTCTCATGGGAACAGAAAACAGTTTTGCAGTTTCTTTTAGTTAAACATACACTTACCATACAACCCAGCAATCCAACTCCTAGGTATTTACCCAAGAAAAATAAAAAACTACTTCCCCCCAAAAAAATCAGTATACAAATATTAATAGCAGCTTTCTTCATAATCACCAAAACCTGCAAACAATCCAAATGTTCCTTAACATGTGAATGGATAAACAAACTGTGGAACACCCACACAATGGAACACCCCTCATCAGTAACAAGGAGTGAACTACTGATATATATAACAGTACAGGAGTCTCAAATGCATGGTGCCAACAGGCAAAGCCAGACTCAAAAGCTACATACTTTTTAATTCTATCATATGACTCTCTGGAAAAAGAAAAACAATAGGTAGAGAATAGATCAGGAGTTTCCAGGATTAAGAGTAGGGGAGATTGAAATAGCTAAACTATGGAAAGAGCCCAGATGCCCATCAACAGATGAATGGATAAAGAACAGGTGATATATATATAGATATATACATACATACATACATACATACATACACACAGTGGAATATTATGCAGCCATCAAAAAATGAAATCTTACCATTTGCAACAACGTGGATGGAACTAGAGGATATTATGCTAAGCGAAGTAAGTCAATCAGAGAAAGACAATTATCATACGATTTCACTCATATGTGGAATTTAAGAAACAAAACACAGGCTCATAAGGGAAGAGAGAGAAAAATAAAATAAGATGAAATCAGAGAGGGAGACAAACCATAACAGACTTAATCATAGGAAACAAACTGAGGGATGCTGGGGAGGAGGTCAGTGGGGGGATGGGATAACAGGGTGATGGGCATTAAGGAGGGCACGTGATGTAATGAGCATTGGGTGTTATATGCAACTGATGAATCACTGAACTGTACCTCTGAAATTAATAATACACTATGTATAATAATTAACACTAAAAAGTAGGAGAGATTGAATAAGGACAAAGGGGTAGCATGAAGAAATTTTTGAGGGGTGATAAAACTGTCCTATATCTTTATTGTGATGGTATCACTCTACACATTTCCCAAACTCATAACTGTACACTAAAAAGAGTAAATTTTGGGATGCCTGGGTGGCTCAGTTGGTTAAGCGTCTGACTTTGGCTTAGGTCATGATCTCAGGGTCCTGGGATCAAGCCCCACATTGGGCTCCTCACTCAGCGGAGAGTCTGCTTGTCCCTCTGCCCCTCACCCCACTCATGCTCGTTCTCTCTCAAATAAATAAATAAAATCTTTTTTTAAAACAGATAAATAAAAAATAAAAAAGAGTAATTTTACAGTATGTATATTTTTAAATTAGAAACAAGTCAATGAGGGCAACCCTCTTGGGTCCCCTCCCTCTTTGGGAGCTCTGTACTATCGCTTAATAAATGTTGCTTTGCTGCCCACCAAAAAAAAGAAAAAAGAAACAAGTCAATGAGATACAATGTTAATAAATAAGATTTAGTATCATAAAGTTAGAAACTCTCCAAATTAACGTATAAATTCAAAGCAATTTCAGTCAAAACCCCAAGAGCAATTTTCACAAGACTTGAAAAACAATCTAAAATACAAAAAGAACAAAAAGCCAAGAATAGGGGCGCCTGGGTGGCTCAGTTGGTTAAGCGACTGCCTTCGGCTCAGGTCATGATCCTGGAGTCCCTGGATCGAGTCCCACATCGGGCTCCCTGCTCGGCAGGGAGTCTGCTTCTCCCTCTGACCCTCCCCCCTCTCATGTACTCGCTCTCTCTCATTCTCTCTCTCTCAAATAAATAAATAAAATCTTTAAAAAAAAAAAAAAAAAAAAAAAAGCCAAGAATAGCGAAGACGGTTCTAGAAAAAGAATAAGATGGGGAGATACATCCTACCAGATATCAAAAATTATTACACAACTAACAAGAGTTAACACCCAGGGATGATGCAGAATTAGATGAAACAAAACAGAGAGCTGAGCTAGACCTGGGATTTTAACAAGCCACTTACAGTTACACATCTGCACAAGATTTAGCCTGCAGACATGAAGTAGAAGCCATCTTCCCAAGCTCCTGATAGGAAGCTGGCAAGAAATACCAAAGGCGGGCGCCTGGATGGCTCAGTTGGTTGAGCGACTGCCTTCGGCTGAGGTCATGATCCTGGGGTCCCGGGATCGAGTCCCACATTGGGCTCCCTGCTCAGCAGGGAGTCTGCTTCTCCCTCTGACCCTCCCCCCTCTCATGTGCTCTCTCACTCTCTCTCTCTCTCTCTCATTCTCTCTCTCAGATAAATAAATAAAATCTCTAAAAAAAAAAAAGAAAGAAAGAAATACCAAAGGCAGTCATCTCTGTATGTCTAGTCACCAGTTTTGTAGTTCTGAGGGACTGGTGGCAGTGTAGAAGGCCCCTTTTTTATTTCGGTCACAGAGATGTAACCTACGAACCAACAATCCAAGGGAAGTCCCCTCCCCTGATTTCCTTTCCCTCTGGCCTTCCACTGATTTTGAGAAACTGAACTTCTGGTATTCAATCCCTGTCTGCTGGAAATGCCCAGAGTGCTTTCTATTTCCTGCACTAAATCATAACAAACACTCTAAACATAGACTCTAGTCCAGAAATCAAAAGAATAAATGAGTATGGATTCATAAGCTTGAAAAGATTTTTTTCACCATAAGGTTTCAAATTTTTGTTTGCCACAAGCTTAAAACAAATAGTCCCATACCGCTGATGGAAAAACTGATTTTTGGGGCACCTGGATGGCACAGTTGGTTAAGCATCTGACTCTTGGTTTCGGCTCAGGGTCGTGAGATCGAGCCCGGCATCTGGCTCCTACACTCAGTGGGGAGTCTGCTTGAGATTCCCTCTCCTTCATCCTCTGCCCCTCCTGCTAGTGCACTCTCTCTCTCTCTCTCTCTCTCTCCAAAATAAATTAATATTTTTAAAACAACTGATTCCTTAAAAAACATCAGGTTTAGATAATTTAGGAAAAGAAAAAGAGACTACTAAAGAAAAGAAAAGGAAGTCAGGCCAGGTAAGGTACCTACTAAATATATACCACATGGTCTTTGACTCAAACTTTATTTTTTAAAATTACTGAACCTTTTTCATATTAAGAGTCAATGGCGGCATAGTAGATATTGGAATACAAAGATTTTTTATGAAAAAGAAAAGTTTACAAATGAGCATTAGCAAAGTACAACTGTGAACAAATAAGCCATATTCCAAAAACAAAAACAAAAACAAAAGAGGGAGGGAGAGAAGGAGGTAAAGAAGGACACAGAATTTTCATATTAAATGATCTAAAGTAAAATCCGAGAAGAAATCTATGAGTGCTCCCAGAACATACCCTCTAAAGAGGATCCTTTAAGTGGGATGTTAACAACAGCTTTGGTTTACCAAGTGCTAGAGTTCAGGAGAAGGACTTGAAATCATTTCTAAACAGCAAAAGTACCTTGAAGGATACTGGTTCCGGTGAGAGCACCTCCAAAGAAGTATTTGAACCTCTGCTCCCAGGACGTGTTCTTGAATTTGAGGCTGGTTTTGAAATTCCATCTAAGTTTCCCTTTATAATATCCATTGATATCCTGAAACAAACAAGAAATTAAAGCAAGTTATGACCTGTATGCTTACATGTGTCATTAGAGTTAATGCGCAATTAACCCAGAATCTTTGTTAAATAAGGATTATATTGCCACCAAAGTCACAGTATCCTAATTTCACCAAAAGACGTCTGTGTCCAGGGATTTTATGTCACTACAGGTGGAAAACATTCTGACCAGGATGTTAGATTCGGAGAGTGGTTAAAAAAGAATGCAGAGTGACTGCTATCTCAGGAGCTTCCTGCGCCTCAAAAAGAAACATTTACTGTGTCCTTGGCCTGAGAAGATACTCATGGAGCACCAAGCCTCTCAACCCAGATTCACTTCATCGTAATGATGCATAAGGCCTCCCCTTTCTCCTGGTTTTGCTTTCCTTATTCTATCTAGCGCTTCCTATTCTAGCTCAGCTTTCAGCTCTGATTTCTCCTCTCCTCCTCAGTACCACATTTTCATGGAGTACCCATCTCCTGGTCACCCCTCTTTTTCTATCAATCCCCCACTTTTAAAACCCATGATTCTACTTCACCCTCAGAAACAAGAGAACAAGGGGTGCCTGGGTGGCTCAGTCAGTTAAGCGTCTGCCTTTGGCTCAGGTCATGATCTCAGGGTCCTGGGATCGAGCCCCACATCGGGCTCCCGGCTCAGTGGGGAGTCTGCTTCTCCCTCTCCCTCTGCTGCTCCCCCTGCTTGTGCTCTCTGTCAAATAAATAAATAAAATCTTAAAAAAAAAAAAAAAAAGAAAGAAAGAAAGAAACAAGAAAACAAAACCTACTTTCTCTGCTAGAGGACACACCCTTACTATCTGGCCCCAAATTGCCAATTTCTATTTTTCGTGTGACACCATCCACAGGCCTGTCACCCCTCTGGCTCCCTATTCCCAGTGCTGTTTTCTGAAGCAAGGATTATTAGGCAGGATGGTTTAAACTAGTGGGAGAACTTGGGCACTGCAGGCACCTTGATCCTTCCAAACTGTGCCCTAGATCAGGACCATTCCAGATCTGCTCAGTAATGCTCGGGTATCATGCATGCTGAGAAAAATGGAAGAAATAGGGAGAATTCCAGATTTTGCCTTCTCATACTTAGCTTTACATGTAAACGGATCTTCCAACAATCCTTCCCTAAATTTCATAATTTCTCTAAATTTCTATTAATTATGAATTAAACCATTTGTCTCGTAACAGAAAGAGGAAAAACAATTGCCTCTGGCCCCAGTGAGTGTAAACAATGTCCTTTTTTTACCCTACAAAATGACTCATCTTTCTTTCTTTTTTTGAAAGCAGAGGCAGAGTCCAAGGAAGTTTTGGATACAGGAGGAAGCACGACCATCCCTCCAAGGCACACAGAGGGATAATATGATTTGGCCTCCAACCATTCAGTGTGCCAAAGCTGATGCTTAAGGGACCAGTAGGTCAACTCTTTCCATCTTAGCAAATGAAAAAGGCATTGATCTCAACATTATTCAAACTCTGCAAAAGCATTCGGGCTCACTCAGGAAGGCGCTGACATTATTATTGTGGGATGACGGATCACCGTGGCCCATCACGTCACAATCAAAAAGCATAAGTCACCAAAAGGCCAAAAGTCTTGTAAATGCCCTGAGCAGCCTGTCAAGGGAGACTTATAGCTTACAGAGGGAGCAATGAGATGGAAGCATTTGCAGAGCTGGTATAATACTTGTCAGTAAAGGGAGAAGAAGCACAGAGAACCGTCAATGACATGGGTCATCTAAAAGGCTCCAGAAATCTTTCAATTTGCTTTAGAAATAGGTCTCTTCTATTATATTTGTTCCTGAAAATAATAAATTAAATAAAATACAGTTCCCAGGCTCGGTGGGGATATAACTGACAATCTTATGATTTTGCCTATGTAGAAAAAAGTAATAGATAAAGGGCATTGAATTAGGATATTACAGATGTATTTTCAATGTATTCTCAATAGCCACATAGAAATTCCCAAGAAAAATAAAGCATTGTCAAAGAAAGTAATCAAATGATAATTAAATACTTATAATGACAGAAGCACTAAATGATTTAACCAAATACTGCGCCTTACTTGTATTGAGTGTATCTGGGCAGGAGTACATAAAAGGAGAGGTAGTATAAAATATCTAATCTGTCTTAATAGGAAATCAAAGAGAATGCCCAAAAATTGATAAAGCCAAAAAATAAGCATTATATTTACGAGTTCAGGATGGTTGCCTCTGGAGAGTGAGACTGGGAATTGCTTCTCTTTTCTTCTATTGTAAATGTTATAGTAGAGTTCGACATTTTTTATTATACTACTTTAATAAAAGTAAAAACTAATTTTAAAATAATAAATAAATGTAAAATAAGAAATCTCCAAGGGACTGAAAGGAAATATAAAAATAATTTACGTAGTAAGTTAATGACTTACTAAAGATAACACCAAGAGCATAAATCAAAAAGGAAGAGACTAACAGATTTGATCACATAACATTTAATGCTCTTGAATGTCAAAAAACAAACAAACACAAAGAACTCTAAATTAAACTAAAAGGCACCTGAGAAACTAGGGAAAATATATGCAACACAAAAGGTTATATGATACACAAAAGGTTAATGAATTTACATATTTAAGGAAATCTTACCAATCTATAAGAAAAAGAAACATTCCAATAGAAAACTGCCTAAGGGCATAAACAAGGAATTCACACAGAGGAATTCACTCCTCCCCACATACATTCAATATAGTTATGGCATAGTATTTGGTTAAATTAACATTTAGTGCTTCTGTCATTATAAGTATTTAATTATCATTTGATTACTTTCCTTGACAATGTTTTTTCTTGTGGAATTTCTATGTGGCTATTGAGAGTTCTTCTTAAATATTGAAAATACATCTGTAAGATCCTAATTCAATGCCCTTTATCCATTACTTTTTTCTACACAGGCAAAGAAAGAAAGAAAGAAAGAAGGGGGGGAGGGAGAGGAGAAAGAAGGAAAGAAAGAAAATATCCAAAAAAAGGAAAAGAAAGAAAATATCTTCCTAAATGTCGATATCTTGCTAAAAATAAAAAAAAAAAAAAGAGTTCAATTCTCTAATTAAAGAAATATACACAAAGGGACCTGAAAGATGATAACAAACCAGAGAAGTAACAGAGGTGGGTTCTTCTGGATTGGTGGGTTCATGGATGTTCTTGGTCTTTTTTTTTTTTGAAAGATTTTATTTATTTGATATATACAGAGAGAGAGAGAGAACACAAGCAGGGGGAGCAGCAGAAGGAGAAAGAGAAGCAGGCTCCCTACTGAGCAGGGAGCCCAGTGTAAGGCTTGATCCCATGACTCTGAGATCATGACTTGAGCTGAAGGCAGACGCTTAACCAACTGAGTCACCTCTGTTCTTGGTCTTTTATTTTATCTTTCGCTTATATGTATTTTCTGATTTTCTAATAAGTACATCTTGAATTCATAATTTATTTATTGTAGGAAAATGTCTAGAATATATTAAAGTGTATTCAAAAATAAATAAAAATCACCCAATATTCTCCACGCTGAGCTAAACACCATTGGCATATTTCTTTTTTTTTTTTTAAGATTTTATTTATTTATTTAAGAGAGAACGAGAGTGAAAGAGAGAGCATGAGCGGGGTGAAGGGCAGAGGGAGAAGCAGACTCCCTGCTGAGCAGGGAGCCCGATGTGGGGCTCAATCCCAGGACTCTGGGATCATGACCTGAGCTGAAGACAGTTACTGAGCCCCCGAGGCACCCCTCTTTGGCATATTTCTTATCCATTTTTGCTCTGTGTGTTTCCACCAAAATTGGACTCATATATTTCTCACTTAACATCACATGATGAAGCATTTTCTTATTGCATTAAAAGTATTTCAAAAATAAAATATTATTTATTTCATGATATTCCATTAAGCAGATGATATATATGACCAGATTCTAAATCGTAACAAATCACTACTAACACATACCAACTTTTTATAACATTCATTTCAAACAAGATTAATTTAACTTTTTCAGGGGCGCCTGGGTGGCTCAGTCAGTTAAGCATCTGCCTTCGGCTCAGGTCATGATCCCGGGGTCCTGGGATCGAGTCCCACAGCCGGCTCCTTGCTCAGCGGGGAACCTTCTTCTCCCTCTGCCACTCCCCCTGCTTATGCTGTCTCTCTCTCTCTGTCAAATACATAAAAATCTTTAAAAAATAAAAATAAAAAATAAACTTTTTCATACAGGCTTATAAGAAATGCAATCACCACAGATCATTTAAAACCAAAATGGGGACACATGGCTGCCATAATCTGGTATTTTTGGATGAAAGGAAGAATTGAAAGAAAATGAATCCTCCTCTGTTTAGTAATAATAAATAGCCAACCTTTTAAAAAAATGGAATTATATTTATTTTCATGGTTTTAATGTCTAAAAGTTACTTTATTTTAGTTTTTTTTATTTTATACATTTATTATGTAAGAAATACTTGCCCGTGAGAAGCAAAAAGTCAAATAATATAGAAGAATGTAAAACTTCTTAAAGTCAAAATTGCCAGGGTGCCTGGGTGCCTTAGTCGGTTGAGCGTTGGAGTCTTGGTTTTGGCTCAGGTCATGATTTCATGGTCAGGGGATGAGCCCCAAGTCAGGCTCCCCCTCCCAGGAGTCTGCTTGAAGATTCTCTCCCTCTGTCTCTCTCCCTATGCATGCTCTCTCTCTCATAAATAAATCTTAAAAAAAAAAAAAGTCAAAATTTTCCTCACCCCAAGAACCACTGTTAATAGACTTGGGGAATCTCACTTTTTTTTAGGCATATGCAAGCTTTTATCCTTTATACCTACCTACTCCTCCCCAACACAAACACACACAAATGGCACACACAATTTTAAGTTAAGCTCTTTGTGTGAATCTTTGTTTAGTGATGTTAAACAAAATATATACGTAGATGATAAACTACACTGAGTCAAAGAATACTTGCCTTTCAACTTTTGGTAGGACGTCACATTGTCCACCAAAAAGGTTGTACCAAATTACACTGTCAACAGTGTGTGATGAAAGTGCCTCTTCCCCATTCCGGCCTAGGGTCAATCTGGTTATCATCAAAGCTTTTCCATCTTTGTCAGTCTGGTAAGTGTCAAAGATATCTGTGAGTCTGATTTACATTTCTTTAATTACGAGAGAAGTTGAGTCTGCAACCAAATGTTTACTGGCCACCTTCCCCCCCCACCCCACCCCCCCCGCCATACCTATTCGCATCCTTTGCTATTTACGGACTACTTCAAATGACTGGCGATTAATTTTTAATGTAAGGGGTTTTTTTAAATATTTTTTTAATTTATTTATTTGACAGAAAGAGACACAACGAGAGAGGGAATACAAAAGGGAGAAGCAGGCTTCCCGCGGAGCAAGGAGCCAGATGCGGGGCTTGATCCCAGGACCCTGGGATGACGACCTGAGCCGAAGGCAGACGCTTAACGACTGGCCACCCAGGCGCCCCTTTTAATTAAGTTTTAGATCTTAAAGTCCAAGAAGGCACAGGACAGTAGGACCTTCTATCTTCCCTGATAGAAAGTCCTAAGGTCAGAAATGTGGAAATGCTGGCGACAGTCTCCGTAGAGGCAGATGCCTCTGTCCCAATAGGGCAGGCCCGCTCCCTCCCAAGCCCCGCCCCACCCCGGCTGAGCCCGCCCCCTACTGGCCCTGCCCCTTCGCCCTAACAGCCAGTCTCCAGGCCCAGCAGCCTGACACGACTCCGCCCCGCCCTCTCATTGGCCCAGCCCCTCTTCCTGACAGCCCCTCTGCGGTCCCAGGCGCGACTCCGCCCCGCTCACGCCGCGGCAGGTCGCGGGGCGATAGAGGTGGGGTCCTAACAGGTGCGGTGCCTTACCTTCCCGGCGGAAACTCCGGGAGGCAGTCGCCAGTCGGCAGGTCATTGACGGGCGCAGAAGCGCACCGCTGATACTCAGCGTCACCCCCTGTCCCCCAAAGGGGAGGGGTCTTTCCCGCCACCACAACTTCTCTGGAGGGGGAACGAGCTGCGCGTCCAAAGCCCTCCTGCCTCCAGGAACGCTGTTCCCTCGGCAACCAGAAGCACTACGCCTCCAGTCTCGCGATAAGAGAAAAGGGCCGTACCATGCTGAAATAAGGTGTGGGGGCCAGGGGCGGCGAGGAACGCTGCTGGAGCCTCGCGAGCTGGGGCAGCCCTACTGTCTCCTCGGTCTTCCTGAGGACGGTGTGGCTGGGGAAGGGGTTGTTCGTATTTACATTGAACTCGAAAGGAGGGCGCCTGGATGCTTATGTGGCTCTCTACCATTGATATGCTCTGTAGGTCTGGCATCCTCTCTGACCTCAGTTTCCTCCTCTGTAAAATGGGAATAATAATTCCTTCCTCACAAGATTGTTGTGCAGCTCGAAAAGATGATGTATTTGAAGTTCTTCCTATATTTTGGATTCCACGTAAATAAAAAATAGTACTTTTGCAAGATTGGTCTACAGTCCAAAAGAGTAATGATTTTTTATTTGCACTTCTCTTGTTTTGTGGATTCTCCCATCTTCAGCGCATGAAGACTGTTTCCATGGGTCCCCCAACTGATTTTCTTCATCCTCGGTACCATCAAATATCTGCTTTCTAGTACGGACAGCACTTTACAGTTTTCAAGGCATTTTCCCATACACAGCCCCTTTAGCCTCATTATGTTAGGTAGATAGGATATGTATTCTTTAAGTGTTTTTCAGTGAAGCAAATAGACAAAGGGGAAATGAGTTGCTCGGGGAACCACAGCTACAATCTAGGGTAGTGGTTTAAAAACTGGGTTTAAAACCCTGGCTGTAAATGCCATCCATATACTGCTAAATCCTGTGTTTCTATCTCCAACCCAGACTTCTCCCCTGAACTCCACTTTTATTTGACCGACTATTAAGAAGTCTCTACTTAGATTTAAGAAGCATCTTGAACCTAACATGTCAAAAAACAAACCTCTCCACAGTCACCCCCACTCCCACCCCCACCCCCTTATCTATCTCAGTAAATGGTAACTCCATCCTGCCAGACTCAGACCAAGAACCTTGAAGTTGTCCTCAATTCCTCTTCCCCTCACGGTCTACAATCAATTTGTTATAAATCCTATCAGCTTTACACTTAAAACATATCCAGAATCTAACTACCTCTCAGCACCTTCCATGCTTCCCTTCTGGTCCATACTGCCATCATCTCTCACCTAGATTTTTGCAACAACCTCCTTCCTCATTGTTGCCTTCCTTGCCCCTACTACTTTCAAACAGCAGCCTGAATGATGCCTTCAAACTGAAGTCAAACCATGTCACTCCTCTGCTCAGGACTCTCCATGATTCCCCGCGTACCCTGCAGAGCCCTTACAATGCCCACAGATCCTAAAGGACCAGGCCCTCTGTTTACTCTCAGACTCTAGTCCTACCACCCTCTCTTGGGTAAACTTTGCTCCAGCCTCACTGTCCTCCTTGTTAGTGTTTCTGCGCAGGAATTTCTTCCCAGCATTGATCAGGAAATTTGTATGTGTTTCTAAATTAAAAAAAAAAAAAAGCTGAGAAATCAGGAAAAATGAAAAAGGTATTCTAATCCTCCTATGAGAATTAAACTTTATCAATCAACATAAAGATGTTACTGAAGAAATCCACTGATGGATGGCTACAGTTCTTGTAAACACCTACAAATGCTCTTAAAAGATGATTCAGGGGGCCCCTGGGTGGCTCAGTTCAGCATCCGACTCTTTGGTTTTGGTTCAGGTCATGATCGATTTGGTTCAGGTTGTGAGGTCGAGCCCCAAGTCGGGCTCCATGCTCAGCATAGAGTCTGCTTCAGGATTCCCTCTCCCTCTGCCCCTTCCCCTGGGCTCGCTCTCTCTCTCTCTCTCTCAAATAAACAAAATCTTTTTTAAAAAATAATTCAGATAGCACGATAACAAAAATATGAAGAAGGCTGAAAATATTTTAAGAATAACTTAAGATTTTGAGAACTGCGGGCAGCTTTGATTTCTCGTTTCTGCGTCCCAAAGATTACTATGTTGGGAATTTGGAAACACTGCTCCTTGTTGTTCCTCCAAGATGCAATACTCTTGGAGGAAAACACACACACACACACACACACACACACACACACACACCAGCCTTCTGCAATACTCT